>NC_043971.1:33644937-33715519 GCF_902148855.1 Sphaeramia orbicularis | reverse complement strand
AGGCAACATGGTATTCATCAATAAGCATTACATCTGTGGAATTCAGCGTGTAAGATAGATGTGACTTTGTAAGTCGTGTTGTAGGTTTATTCAGAGAATTGCAGACAAACAGAAAGCCATTCACAGTTTTATGTTTTCAGGTCAGCCCAATTTCTTATAAGGGCTAACTGATTTACAGTTCAGTACCCTTCAGCATGGACAAAGATACAACTGCAGGGTTTCTACAGGTCCATAAAAAGTCTAAACTTTAGGCCTTACAATCCAAAATAGACAAGTCTTAAAAATAGGTACTTTTGTAAAGCTGGACTTAATGCAGTATTGCTTTTAAATGTGTGCAACAAAAGAATGGAAAAAATCAACATGCAACCTGTAAGATTGATTCAACATGTGGAGCCCGGCCAGAATTGATCAGAATGAAAGAGTTCTTAAATTGCATTCATAATAATCTTTAACAGGTCTTAAACTCTTAAATGACGTGTTGAAACCAGCAGAATTGTTCCATAATTGCTAATACTGCTCTTGAATGTAGTTTACAGGATAGTTTTTCATCATTAACTGCTGTCATAACTGCAGAATGAGTATTTTTTTTCATAGTTTTTTTTTTTTTTTTTTTCAAAGTGCAGTTTGAGAGATTATACATGATTGTATTTTTGGTGCACAGCTTAAGAGTACAGTGGGAAGCATCCTGGGTAATGGAAGGGAAGGAAATCTGGTCAAACAGAGTAACATTTCCCATCTATTCTATCTTGTCCAAAGTAATTCACTCTCATGTGTTCTCGTTTTTAGCACTTTCTGTTAGTCAATCCCCAGTGTATCCAGGGCAAGCACTTTGCTTGATGTTATTAAAAATGAATGATCAGACACCAGAATTAGTCCTCTCTAAACAGCAGAATGAACCCCCTTTCTCTTTGTTCTCTCATCTCCCTGTCAGTCCGTATTTTCCTATTTAATGAAATTCTACATACATGAAGTGAAAGTAACAGGTTTTCCACTCCGTCATGATGTTGAATGCAATTATTTCTGCATGCTGAGTTGATATGTTATATGGAAAGAAGAGAGATAGGCATGGGCGGGAACACAGAGGAATCTGTTTTCAGTCTGCACCCATCCCTAGTTCCTCTCAAGCACGGACACTGTACAGAGAACCGGGCAGGCTTCTTGAGGTTTTACTGGTCTCTATGTGGCCCCTCAAGGGGGCCCTAGCCTGGGCCAGGCCTGCGGCATGTCTGGAGCTGATGGAGATCTTGAGCTTAAAGGCTATTCTGGTTTTCTTGTTCTTGTATACATCTTCTTCAGAAGCCATGTTCTTGCTTAAGCCTTTGAAAGAGCTACGGGCTAAGAGAAAAGGTACACACTTGTGTTTGTGTGTTTGTGTGTGTGTGCGCACTTGTCAATTCCTTTCTCTTGAGTTATTTATTTTCCGTGTGACTTCAATTGAAAGAAAGATGAAAATATTTACATCATTTCCAACCTAAATCTTTGGTCCTGTTTGGTTGTAGTGCTGCTGTTTGTTGCAGCATGTTTGTTGAGCTTTCTCTCACTTCTTTTCCTGCTGCTGTAAATGGGTCAGTTGGAACAAACACACAACCTTCAGCTGAACTGACATTCGGTGTGGATCCTGACCAACCCAATCAAAGTCTCAGACTCCAACAAATGTTTTTCTGTTTATTTGCGTCTTGCTAGAGAACGGTTAACTACAGTCTGAAACACTATGATGGAAATCTTCATATTATTATCATCATCTTTTAATATGATGCTAATCTTTCGAGTTATGAAGAGTGCCATGCTTTTCCAGTTTATCCAACCTGTTTGAGTGGACGTTAATGGCCACCGGCTGGGTCTTGGTCAGTCAACCAAAAACCAAACTATGTGTTAAGGGAGAGGACAGATGATGGATAAAATCCAACCTTCTCTTTTAAACAGTGATGTTTTCTTTCACCTCTTTACACTTTTCTGTTTTATCTGAGTATATAATACAGATTCAAACTTTTTTGAGTTTCAATCTGTATGTGTTCTATCTGTCTATGTTTTATCTGTAAATTCTCACAATCGTCTTCTCTCCTGCTATCTTGTCTCCCTCTTCACTTCAGGACTTCAGTCATCAAAGCTTGCAGAGGGGCTCCTCTGGTCCAGAGTCCAACACTAGCAGCCATGGTCCAGCTTCAACACTGCCACGAATGACCTCTCACTCCAACTCCAACACAGAACAAGGTCAGAGATGTATGCAATACAACCATAAGCATTCACACACTTGATGAATATGTAATGTTCCATGCACAATCACCAGCATTTTCTTAGAATCTGCTGTTCAGGTTCTTGTGACTGTGACCAGTTCATTAACTGTTGATAAAGGCCACTAAAGCTAAAGGCTGTTACTCTGTTTAGAGACACACACTGTGGCTGAACATGTGAGAGGCTGAGGATCTTCAAGTTAAGCATTCTTCTTTATTTAGTTTTTATAGTTTCTTTTTTGTATTAGAAATTATTGTATTATATATTGTATTACAACAACAGGATAAAAAGTCAGAAGCTTACAAAGATCCAAGCAGAAAACATGAGGAATTATAAATAAATTTGTAGCAGAGCTAGCTGGAATTATTAAAACAAAAAATCCATTTGACAGCATACGCTGCTGGTTACCAGATGAGAAAAGGTGAATGAATCTGAATCTTAACCTGAACCTCAGAGGGTTGGTGTAATATTTACCACATTTACTTCAATAGAGTTTTAAATACACAAACATATTTTACGATGACTATTGCATTTTATTTTAATAATGTAGATGAAATCACTGAAACACATGCCATTGAATTTTCTGATGAGCAGATATTCTATGAAAAAATACAACTAATAGTTAAATTTTGTCCAACCAAATCTGATTCAGCTTTCAAAACTCTAAATCGGTACAGCTGTAGCTTTGTTAATGGTCCATGCACTCCACTATAAATCTATATATGCTCTGTTTTTAGAAGATGGGGAACTGAAGAGGGACAGGAAAGTGCGCCCATTTTCTATGTTCGAGCCAACCGAGGTCCCGCCCGCCTCACTCCGCAAAAACCAGAGCAGTGATGACCTGGTCAGAGATGCACAGGTAATGAGGAAAAAAAGTGCTCTTTACTTTCTTACATCTTCAGAAGAGTCAGTCAGTGTGCACATTAAAGATTCATGTTGGTAATTACTGTTGCATCTATTGTGATCCCTCCAGTCTGCTGCCAAGCCACCAGTTAAGGTGCCTCCTCCTGTCCCCACCAAACCTAAAGGCCCCTCTGTCGTTCCCTATGGAAAATCAGCTCTCAACACAGGCACCTTCCCTAAAGCCAAGCCCCATAGCCAGCAGCCCCAGGGGCCCAGGGCCGCAGCCCTCTCCCACCGTCACAGAGCCAGACTCTCCCTCTCCATCAAAGCAGGACACCCCACCTGCAGCAACGGTACGGCCCTTCACCCCAGAGCTGCCCTCCTCCAAAGATGCCAGCTTGAGCAAACCACAGACCTTAGCTGCCAGCTCAATTTACTCCATGTACACGCAGCAGCTGGCTCTGGGAAGGCCTTCCAGCCTGGAGTGCAGGGAGCTCTCAACAGGGTACAGAACCGTGGAAATGGATTCACCAGTGGTAAGGAGACACAGTTTTTCAAAATTTGAGTAGTCTTAAATAAAGACATGTTACGTGTAAGGAAAAATGCTTTTCTGCTGTTCTCTTCAGCATTCACTATGATATTTACACTCCACTAACCAAGGCAGGGGCTAGAAAGGCTAAGCCATCTGTTATACACTCTATAGACCAGGTTTCAGTGGATGTCAAGTTTACGTCACCACAGTTGCACACACATTATGCTGGCAGAAAAACAGAGAGAAAAAGATGAGATCCCAAGAATAAAGAGTGAAAAGGTGTTATGTGTGTTGTAGATGCCACTATAGCAATGCAAGAAAAAAATGGAATACACCCAAAGTCTCCACCATTTATCACACATAATGGGAAAATTAATGTTGTAATTAATAATGATAAATGAGTAACAGTCATAACCACAAAGCTGTCATTCTCAGTAAGCTGTTTCATAACGGTAGACGCCATTGACAAATGCAAGATTAATGTGTAATCAGAAGCAGGAAGAGGGTAAGAAAAAAACCTGCTCATGTAGATTTCAACATCACTGAGCATTTATGAAGTTAATGCATGACTGGAGCATATGGCATTATTATACTTCACCTTTATATTGCACCAGAACTGAACACAAAATTAGCTTTAGCTTTTGTTCCACATAATAGCATTAGCCACCATCTAGGTTTGGCCTAAAAACATGCCACTGCTGTTCAAAATACAAGCATCCATTGGTTCGTGGGTGTTACTGTGGAGATGACATGTTGTAAGAGTTTCAGAGTTGTACATAATATCTCTTAAAGATGGCCTTTACATTTGCTGCCAGTGAAGTTTGCAAGTATCATAACAGGGGTCCACTTTGTGTTCCTATGTAGTGTACGGTAAACCAGTGATCCCCAGTGGAAGCACCCAGCCCAGAGAACCCTTACCTGGAGCGCCGCTCGCCTGCCTCAGAGAATGAGGTGGACCACAGCGGGGTGAACCATGGAGGACCCAGCCCATCTGAGGGCTCCCAACCAGAGACGGAGCGTATCCCCAGACCCCTTAGCCCCACCAAGCTGCTGCCTTTCATTTCCAACCCGTACCGTCATCAAAGCGATGGCGACCTAGAAGCCCTGAGAAAGAAGCTCTATAATGCCCCAAGACCCCTCAAGAAACGCAGCTCTATCACTGAGCCAGAGGGACCCGCAGGACCCAACATCCAGAAACTGCTTTATCAAAAAACCACACTGGCAGCTATGGAAACCACTGTCGTCACTCCAACCACTCCCACTTATGCTGGTGAAGCAGAGAAAGTTCCAGAGGGGCCTGCTGTTCCCATCATCCATCTGAATGGAGGAGAGAATGGCCACTCAGAGGGGGGGCAGACTGTGGAAGGAGGACAGGTACCATCTCAGATCCCAAGTGCTAATGTCCCCACCCCATCCTCTTCCGAACAGACCAACACACCTTCTGCCATGGCAGAGAGCGAAGACATTATCCCCCCACCTCCCCTTCCATCCAGCCCCGAGGCCTGATGACGTCCTTTTCCCTCCACCTCCCGCTGGACTGGAAGACACACTGCCCAGTCTTCCCCCTCCACCTCCAGAGGGCTTCCTGGAGGAGTTTCCACCCTACCCACCACCTCCGTACCCCAGTGGAGCAGAGCGACAGCTTGGGAGAGGACACATTCAATATGAAGGCACCAGAGGTCACCGGCCAGGTCACATACCACCGGTACGAATCAAGTCCCCACCTTTAAACTACCTTTTGTGTTCTGTCATGTTTGCTCTAGTGGAAGGTCACGGGATGTTCTCACACTGTAGTTAGTTTGCTGTGGTCTGAATCAGGTGATGATAGAAATTTTCTTCATTTGGTTTGTTTTATTTTAATACAAAAAATCCAATTAAATCAAAACCGATGACATCAAACTTTTAACTTTTAATCCATTTGATGGTCAGCTGTGTTTGGGATAGGAGTAAGACTGAATACAGGAAAAAGGTTGTGTGGTCAGGTGACATGTAGATTTCACCACCATTCACCATTTTCAACCCAGAGCTTTTTAAGTAGGGGTTTTGTCTTAATCTCAGAATTGGAAATATATGTTGACTTGAAATAATGTGAGCTAAATTGTACTAAAATGAACAGTTTTTAGTCTGATAACAAAGAAGCCACCACAGCCCTTAGGCCCACCACAAACCAAGGGAAAACCCTGCACAACACGTTTGTGGTCTCTGCCATTTGTCAGTGTGCAAAGCATAGCTTGGACACTACATTTAATTGATTCAGATAATGGTTAGACACATTCCCACCACAAATTTGCCATTTAAGAACGTATTTGGAGTTAGTGCAAGATCAGACTCAGACTGCTTCCTCTAAAGGGTCTAGCACAATTGTTTTGGTTCACACTGTGTTTGCATTTGGACAGAATGATACGCAAAGGAAAGAAAAAAAAATCATAGTAAGTGGGTGTGGTAATTTTGTATTTCATTTTCACTGCAAGAAGAAAACATAGAGACATGATGATAGCATTTTGCCTGTAGTTTTGACCAAACAAGTTCTGTAAGGGAATATCTGCAGAATATTATTTGTAGAGCAGGAAATGCAGGACAAGGCTTCACTGCTGTTTAGTTATGTGTTTGGCCATGTTCTGATTCTGGTAATATGTGATTCATTGTTCAGTTGTAGCGCACACCCACCCGTATGATATTTTAATCGATAGTAATAACAAACCAGAGTTGAATTTAACCACACCAAACAGCAAATGTGTGAAAACACAATTAGTGCAGCCTCATGAGTATACATGACATTGCTAAATGAGTTGTCGGTCGGGTCAGTGACCTGCTCTATTGTTATATAATGAAATAATCCCTTTAGGTATCGCTATTGTTTGAGGGAAAATGGGTCTTTTTCATCTTAAACTAAGCGGATACCCCTCTGCTTACCCATTTGCTTAAATGTGTTCTGTGTTGAAAATAAAACACTTATTCCTGATCCTTAAGAAGGTTTATGGTTTGGTGATTTTGCCCCAGAACAGTAAACCAATGACAAATCAGTATTGTGACCCATTTCACCACCCTCCCCTTTGTCAAATAAGCACTCAGAATCTGGTTAAGACCTGCTTAAAGAGTAAAAAAAAAAAAGTTTTTGCTAATCAGGTTGCGTAATTAGGTTGTTTTTGTGAGAAATATTTGTTTCTTAAAGCTCATGGTCCTAAACTGGATTAGCTGTTCAATAAGAGTTTGGAAACAAGTCCCTCCTCCTCTGTTTTCTGTCCAGATGAACATAACGGTGTAAACACCAGACAGGACAGACCTCACAGTGAGACTGTTGAAGTCTAATGTTCTGGTGTTTGTCTGCTCTGGATATTGACGCATTTATGTGATGGACATCTGTTGTTGCGTTTTTAGGGAAAGAGGACCAACTTGCGTAAACCAGGCTCTGAGCGCATTGATCACAGCATGAGAGTGAAGTTCAACCCACTGGCTCTTCTACTGGACTCCTCACTGGAGGGAGAGTTTGACCTGGTCCAGAGAATCATCTATGAGGTGAGTTTCCTCCAACAGTTTGGTAAACATACCTTTGTACTGTAAAGTGAACATGGTACCCTAGACATAAATGCTCATAATATGTCAACATTTCTTTTTAAAAGTAAACTGTTTCCCTTTATTACAACTGAATTGTCTTTTTCATAGGTGGAAGATCCCAGTCAGCCCAATGACGAAGGCATCACTGCTCTACATAATGCTGTTTGTGCTGGGCATACAGAGATTGTCAAGTTTCTGGTTCAGTTTGGTGTCAATGTCAACGCTGCTGACAGTGACGGCTGGTAATTTAATTACTTTCTATTACAGTTTAATTCATTAAAACATTGTCTTTTTGTAACCATATCTTGGAAGTGAGGTGGTTCCACTACTCAATTACAAAAATAGTAATAGTGTAGTTTAATCTTTGTACCTTCAAAATATGTCATAGTACATGAGTGGTACTTATTTTCCTTCTCCCTGCCTCTTTTAGGACGCCTCTACACTGTGCTGCCTCTTGCAACAATGTACAAGTGTGCAAGTTCCTAGTGGAGTCTGGTGCAGCGGTATTTGCTGACTTACAGCGACATGCAAACGGCAGCCGACAAATGTGAGGAGATGGAGGAGGGCTACACCCAGTGCTCCCAGTTCCTTACGGTCAGTTAAAGTGCTTTTCATTTAAGATAAAAGTTTATTTACTTTGTATTAACCGTGGTCATTGTCTTAAGTCCACTGTCCTGTGTGTACACTACTGGTGAAGTGTGTTTGTGCTCATAGTTTTGCTTGTGCTTATGTCAACAGGCGTGCAAGAGAAGATGGGCATCATGAACAGGGGTGTGGTCTATGGTCTGTGGGACTACACTGGTGAAAACCCTGATGAACTTCCATTCCGTGAAGGTGACTGCATGACCATCCTCCGCAGAGAAGATGAAGATGAGATTGAATGGTGGTGGGCGCGCATGGGCGACACTGAGGGTTACATTCCCCGCAACCTTCTCGGGGTGAGTATGTTTGACAAAACTATCATGGTATTATTTACTAGTACTTCATGACTCAGGAGTAACATCGTAGGTTTGTGGTAGTAGTTTGATAATGAGGTAAAAATTGTGTAATGTCATTGTATTTACCATGTAAAACAGTAATAAGACGATAAAAGCGAAACTTGAATTGAACTGAAATACTTTTGTTAGTTTTTGTGGACAAAAGGTAGAATTTTGCCCAGTGTGAGTACACACAAAAAACAGATCATAGTCCAAAACCAGACACAATAGAAGACACTTCCATAAAAACTGTATTAAAAGGAGTATTAGGACTCAGGTCAGTGTTATGGGCCAACTTATGTAAGGATGGTTACGAGGCAAAGCTATTTGGTAATATTTTAGTAACAATACAGTAACCTGACTACAGTAATTTAACATTTTACTGCCTTGATTTTCATGTTATTACACAAAAACTACCACAAGTGTTTTCGGTAACAAGTCACATGACACTTAAAATTTGTGCATTATACCCTGAAATGACCGGACTTTTTGTTATTTTGCAGGTATATATACAAATATGATAGTAGCCAGTAATGTGAATATTATTTACGCCATTATATGTTATTACAAAGTTGTCATGTAAAGTGTTAGACACACTGTGCTGACATGCCTTCTCATGTGTTTTACAGCTCTACCCCAGAATAAAGCCAAGACAGAGAAGCCTGGCTTAAAAAAAAACAACCTTCCCTGCACATTCCTGTCTGCCAGAACTCCGAAATGCACACAGATATACAAACTCACAGGCTTTAACAAACTGAGGAGGAGTGGGATGCTTCTGAAATGAAGGACAGACCAAACAAGATGAAGGATCTCAAACTATGAACTGTTGCCCATCCGGCACTTTTCTGTCTCGACAACAGAGAACTTTATTTTTCCAAGCCACACTAATGGCATTATATGTCTTTATTCCACTGTTTTTGTAATCTGATATAAGTGTCTGTAACTATTTCTTAAGTGACAGAAGCTCAAATGTTGGGATGTATATGGAACAAACAGTATTTTTATGCTAGCAAGTGTTGTTTTTTTTTTTTTACACTTTTGAATAGTCTTTTAAAACATGTCTTCTGGGCCACTGCTTGTTTTCTAACACTTGAAGGTGCATGACATGACTGAGTGAAAGATGATGATGATGGTGATGATGTGTTATAAATATTACCAAGACAATCTGTGGGGGCTTTGTTCCATCATTGTGTGTGTTGAGCGACTGTGCCTCTTTACAACTGCACTAGAGAGAGAGGTGTACAGTTGAACTTGTGATTACCACTGTTGTAGCTAAATAATCAGAACATTAAATAATTGCTGTCTATTGTTAGCTGAGCAGTGGTGAAGCTTTTGATTCTGCGTTGCTGTCATTCTATGGTCTGTGATATCCAAAGGGCCAGTATTGGCACGGGGTTGAGATGCCATAGATTCTATCTTTACTTGTAAGTTTCTTACAGCTGGTGAAATATGACAATAGATATGATATGGTTCTGAAAATGGACTTTGAGATTTTGCAAAAGACCATCCGCAAGAAGGACATATCATGCAGTATGGATCTGAATATTTCGTTACCACCTGTCCTGTGAATACGATAATGTACAAAGGCAAACCTAATGTCAATAACCTTGCCTTGACTTTACTTTTACTTTCTAGTAAGCAATCTGACATTATGTTTAAAACAAAAAGTTTTTCTTCAACTCTAATTACATCTTCCTGCAAAAAAGTAACTTACCATTCATCACAAGTTCCTGACATTCATTGCATATCTGTCAATGCAGATGTATTTATTTTTGTTACTTTTTTTCTTTAGCCTTTTTGTCAAAACTATAACCACACATGTAGTTTTAAAACATTTACAATAAAATACTTTGTACTAAGTTAGTACTGTCATCTTGTTAATGATCTCTAAGGTGTTTTTTGTTTTGTTTTGTTTTTTTGTTTTCAGTATGTTAAGTAGTTGTTTTTCCTTTCTCTTCAGGTGCCAAAAGAATAATCTTATTACTTTTCCCTTTTTGCAGTAAAATGACATTCTGGAAGACATGTTTCATGATTAGGGTTCCCACAGGGTCTTAAAAAGTCTTGAATTTACAAATCTGCATTTAATACCTTTAAAAAAAGTCTTTAAAAGGTATTCAATTTGATATGGTAGTCATGGTTAAGTCATGTTGCTATAAACTTGTTGACTATATTATGTCAAAATGTGACTCAGTTCCACCCCTACAATTTATATTGAAATTGGGAACCAGTTATTGCTAACTTTGCAGCCCCTGGTGAGAAATGACTCAAAACAGTGGGAATTAAGACGGAGTAAATAAATAAATTTTTCTAAATTCTAGGAGTCATGAATTATTGCCAGTATGGCCATGAAATGGGCATTAAATTTAGTTCTAAGTAGTCTTAAAAAAGTCTTAAAAGCTCTTCAATTTAACTTGTAGAAACCCTGTTTGATGATCAGTGCAGAAGTAGTAATCATATGCTTTTGTTCTGTAAAAATAGGAAATACCACAGTGTAGAAATACTCCATTAAAAGTACTAGTGGCATTGTATCTGTGGTGCCATTGTACAATAGCGCCCTCCCGTGGTGCAACAGTGGCATTGCACCCGTATGCTCTTCTGTGCTGCACATCGGTACACGCATCGGACACAGAACGTCCATTATAGTAGGATTATCTGCAAAACGCACTTTCATTACGCAGAATGATACCTTTTCAAAGTGTTGCGTAATAATTCATTACTCAAAAATACATCTGACAGCATTTTAATGTAGTTCATCAATGGAGCCAGTTTTAGATACTACTGTAATGTTGCTTCCTATCATAGATATAATACAACATACTCATTTATATCAAGAGTAACAGCTTTTAAGTGTCTAATAAATGGAATGCTGTAAAAAGCACAATATTTGCTTCTAAAAGTACAAATTCTACTTGAATGAACTTACTTCATTATCTCTAAATCAGTGGTATTTGTAAGAAGAAGAAAGAAAACCAATCATGTTAAAACCTAACATTTGCCGCAGCCATACATTTTATAAACTGAAATACACTATGCAGTCGCCTCACAGGACTATTTTAGACCACAACATGAATACTGAGCAGCCGGCTGCTTACATTCTGGGCATCTATACTAAAAACTTGAGCATATGGTTACATTCCCACTATAGGCATATGCACTAGAGCGCCGTTCAGATTTATAGCTGATTGTTTTTGGTTTGGATGTTCACTTTTTCCAAGAACATGGCCAATTTCAGACTCTGGTGTGAAGTGGTGGACTGAAAGGAGCAAAAAAATGATGTGACATGAAATGTGACGTAAATACAGATGCCCCTGAAGAAAGAGGAGGATGGATGGATGGATGATAGATAGGATAGATAGATAGATAGATAGATAGATGATAGATAGATAGATAGATAGATAGATAGATAGATAGATAGATAGATAGATAGATAGATAGATGATAGATAGATAGAGATACTTTATTAATCCCAGGTTGACATCAAGGTTAGTATATATTCCAAAAAAAAAGAACTTACTCTAGAAAACTTCCAGTACGATGCTGTAAACAAAGACTTGTAATTTAAAAATCTGTGAAAAAAATACTGCAATATGTGTGGGTTATGTGATTACATCTTTGCTGTAATCTAATACTAGTCGCTTTTCCATTGACCCTCAAATTGGGCAAATATAACTTGCGCATAAAAATTTACCTCATGGAAAAACGACAATTTCGCTAAAAGTCTCATTTTTCGATTATAAGTCTTTGCGCTGTCAAGAGGTGGTTTTTCGGGCGTAGCGTAAATAGTATATGAAGCAAAACTGCAATGGGAAGACCTTTTTTCGCAACTAAAATCAGGTGAATTAAAAAAAAAAACGGATGTTGAAGGTTGTTAAAACAAGCAAAGAAGAAGAAGAAACATGTCGCAGTATGTGTGGACACACCAGGAAACCCAATCATTTTTTAATTTAGCACAAGATAGAGGGATAATTTATAATAATAATGAATATATCTGTAAATCAACACCATATTTACGTTCGCTGCCATGTTTATGGAATGACTTCTCGTGTCATCTCGCGATAATAAAAAACAAATCATCGCATTTGTGATTTAATGGAAAAACCGACGTTATGCACTTCTGTTTTTTCGACATTTAGTAAATATCAGTAAAGTTTTGCACAGATGTCCAATGGAAAAGCGACTACTTCTGTGTTATTAATTGGCAACTTCATCTGTGCAGCACTTGGAGTCCAAGGAAAATTTCCCTGAGGGGACAATAAAGTGTTTATCGTATCGTATCGTATACTGCAAAACATCAGATACGTTTCTGATATAGTACCACATAGGAAAGTGGCCTGGGTCTGATTTGGGAAATAAAAAACAATCAGATTTGGGTCACATATAGAAAAAAGTGAGATCTGGGACACGTTTGTCAGCAGTATGAAGTCATGATGTATACAGGGTGGGGAAGCAAAATTTACAATGAACATTCAGTTGTTTTTCTCAGCAGGCACTACGTCAATTGTTTTGAAACCAAACATATATTGATGTCATAATCATACCTAACTATTATCCATACCTTTTCAGAAACTTTTGCCCATATGAGTAATCAGGAAAGCAAACATCAAAGAGTGTGTGATTTGCTGAATGCACTCGTCACACCAAAGGAGATTTCAAAAATAGTTGGAGTGTCCATAAAGACTGTTTATAATGGAAAGAAGAGAATGACTATGAGCAAAACTAGTACGAGAAAGTCTGGAAGATACTATTAAAGAAGAATGGGAGAAGATGTCACCCGAATATTTGAGGAACACTTGCACAAGTTTCAGGAAGCGTGTGAAGGCAGTTATTGAGAAAGAAGGAGGACACATAGAATAAAAACATTTTCTATGATGTAAATTTCTTGTGGCAAATGGTTCTCATGACTTTCAATAAACTAATTGGTCATACACTATCTTTCAATCCCTGCCTCAAAATATTGTAAATTTTGCTTCCCCACCCTTACATGTGAGATGCAATAAAAGAGCAACAACATACACATGAATGCAATAGTGAAAGTTATCCAAAACATCCTATATAGTAAAACAAAACATTGACAAAGACCTTTTTACTGCAGAATGAATATTGCAGTAAAAGATCTCTGTGAAAACAACTGTTTCTTGTTGTCGACCATTTTCATTGTGTTAATTAATATTCTGCCTAAAAAGAATGATCTAAACCAGTGTTTTTCAACCTTGGGGTCGGGACCCTACGTGGGGTCGCCTGGAATTCAAATGGGGTCGCCTGGAATTTCTAGTAATTGATAAAAATAAAATAAAAACTGACTAATAAAAAATATATGGTGAGTTAAGAGAGACAATCACAATACATAAAAGACATGACAAACTCTGAAGCTGAACCTGAAACACTGTGGGACTGTTTCTTTCAAATGTCATTGTGGCTGATTTCAGATTCTGCAGCTCTTTCATAATTTGTAGTTTGAGTTATTGTTTTTTCAGTATTAATGTGCAGCCTTCGGACTGACTGTACAAAATTCTCCCTTTGTGCAGTAATCTACACCTGGCTTTTCTGCCTCTGTCCACAATAATATACATTATATAGCTTTAATGTCGTGTAAAATTAACATTTATTTGCAACATAGTATAGCAAACTATTACATGATCAAAAACAAATACATTTTAGCAAAAAAAAAAAAAAAAGGCTCCGTTTTGAATGTTGCCAGAAATTTGTGATGTTTAAAATGGGGTCACGAGCCAAAAAAGGTTGGGAACCACTGATCTAAACACTCCAACTCCACTATGACCAGTTCAAATGGAATCTGATTGGTCACATTTTAGAGAAAAATAAAAGAAAGAAAAAGAAATGTGAACAGAAAAAAAAAAAAAAGTAATGCGAGCAGGTGTCAGCATTGAGGCTTCGCAGAGTGAATGTCATTTTCTTGTGCCGCTGAAGTTTTAAGACAAACTGGAGGTAGGTACTTTTAATTACACAATTAATTCTCCGTCTGTCAGACTAGAGATTGTTTTCTGCCTGTGATTCAAAAGCCAGAAAGAAATTAAAGAGTGTTCCCATTTCTCATTAATTTAACTGTCCTGAGGCTTACAGCTTTAGTTAACTGTGTGACTAAATAATTACAAATATAAGCAGGTGACAGCTTAATTTCCCCTTGACATACATGTGAAAAATAAGAAAACAACCAAACCACAGTACGGTGAGAAAATGTAAATGAACAGTCTTTATGTCTGAAGTCAAGGAAATCTCAGAGGAAGAATATTTTGTCATTGCAGGTTCAGGTAAAGCGTGAGTAAAGTAGATGTTTTTGTTTTTTTGGTTTTTTTCTTAAGCGCTGAAAAGTTGTCTCACTTAGTATCTTTATGCAGCATAGCAATATTTCCATCTATGAGCCAACCATTCCACTGCACCCCTTAAGTAATGAGATAAAAAATCAAAATTCAACGTCAAAAGTCCCTGAGTGAATGAATAATTGATGCGTACATTCATAATGCAGTAAAAAGTCTATATAAGGGAGAGAAGTGGTTCTAAACTGACTGACAGACGTGTGTTTTCTTGCACTTTCAGAGCATTTATTGATCACTGCACTAAACTATAATTATCCCTTTGTGTTTTCCTGAGCAGTGTGAAGATCTGCAGCCTGTACAGCAACAGATAAAAGTAGGATCTGTGCTGCTGCTGCCCCTGGCCTGTGCAATATAATGACTCAAATCTCATTTATATCCCCTCTGGGCATGTTGTTTCATTGGGTTTGTGCTTCTCTTGGGATGAGAACAGTAGAGAGTGATGGAGCCAGGCGCCTTCATTAAGTGTTGAAGCCTCGTGTGTACATACTGTCCAAATTTAACGGCATATGAGATCTGCCTCACCATGAATCTCCCCTAATCTAGAGATGCAAAACAAAATATTTTTTTTTACCTCTAGGGATTGCAGAGGAAGAAGTGGGAGGTGAAGAAATAGATGAGGATCCACAGGAGGAATTATGTGTGCATGCCTGGAAGTGAGCTATTCTTTCCTCCACAGAAAACCACCAAAGGCGTGAGATGTGGTGACATCTTCAGTGTCTACAGCCGTGGAGGAACTACTCAGGTCTTGTTGAGCTAAAAGTAGCCGCAACACTGCAAAAATACTTGATGATACTTTATATTAAGGTACATATATTTAGCTGCTTTCATTCTTTCTTTCTTTTTACCCCTTTAACCCTATCGGCCCGCCCGTGGGCCAAAAAAATTATATTAATATTCATCTACTATAAAAATAATAAATCAGGACAATGGATGTTTTTTTCAACTTTTGCTCAAACTTTAGACCCTAATGTTAATAAAAGTACATCAAAAGTGTATTTTAGTGCAAACTTTAATGTTCAAACATGATTTTTAATCTTTGTGGGATGAAATATACGCTATTAAAATCTCCAACACGAACAATTATAGCATATCATCGTCAATCCAGCCGAAAAAAAAACAGGTGAGGATAAAAAATTCTAATTTCTCTTTTAGTTTGTTACAGTTTACTCAGGCATAGTAATAGAGACAATATTTTAGACAATGGGAATAGATTCTGTGAGGTCTCTGAATTTTCATAGACACCAAGAACATCCATATGAACCTTATTATTATGGAGTAATTCTTCATTTACTTTGGGTATGTCTTTTTAGGCGTTTTTCCCCTGAAAATTTGGTCAGGGTTAAACAGGTTAACACATATCTTTATTAACCTTTTCATGCATAGTGGTCACTACAGCAGACAGTTACTCAAAACTGTTGTATATTTATGGGTGTTGTTGTTTTAGTTCCGTATCAGCCAACACAGTGGACACATATTCATCATCTCATACACTGCAATTCATACCATTACTGTAACTTGCTGTTATTGAAAAACCTGATCTGCACTAACATGTGTAAATCCGTTGTTAATTGTTAGACAATTTTTTTTTTTTTGCATATTATCTCCATGAAGTGAGTAATAACTAGCATTAGAATATGTTAAAATGTGAAGAAACATCAGATTAGCGGCATTAAAAATGTTTTTATTTCATTGTTTTCTTATCACTTTCTGATACTGGGATTTAAACACGTTTCTTTACTTCAAAAATTTAAATCATGGACATTTTGTAATTCCATGACAAAAAAACAAAACAAAACTCGATCGCATTGTTTTTTTCATGCCGAAGGAGGAATAAAAACACTTGAGAAAAAAATTCTTGACTAAGGTTCATGCATGAAAGGGTTAAAGTTTTAACATACTATGTTTTTTTGTTTTTTTTTTTACATAAATTGGTAATATTGTGTGGGTCTCCCTTGAACATAAACCCCCAGACCCCCCCCCAAGATCACCTCTGAATTTTGGAACAGCAGTGAAAGTAAATAACAAAATAATAATTGACAGACAATATAAGTAGTAGTAACTTAAATACTTCTCACACCCATTTTTGTATACCTGATATATAATCAAACATCATTTAAAAAAAAGGGTATGTTCTCACTTTGTAAGTTATGATGATGAGATATCAGGACTTGATTAAAAATTTTAGAAATGAATTCCATATCTTGTGGAAGACATGAGTTTCCCATTTAATTGTGTATGTGTTCCTTTCAATAGCTCTGCAGGATAAGAGTTCAGCAATCCATGAATTCAACGATGGACAGTCAACACTTTTCCAGTGTCTAGCTATAAGACGCTTCACATGTATTAGACAGAGGTTCACCAGCCTACTTTCATGAGTTCTAAGTGCTAAAGTTTCTGGAATAAGACCTGGAATACAGATCTCTGGGCACACTGGGATTTCTTTGCCTATAATTTTGGAAATTGTGTTCATTATCCTTCTCCAAAATTCTTGCATATGTTCACATTTCCAAATACAGTGATACAAGGTACCACCCTCGGTTCCACATTTCATACAGGTGTCTGGGATATTAGGGCTGAATTTGTTAAGTTTTTCAAGAGTTATATAGGTTCTCATAAGCCAGTTATATTGAATTAATTTAAATCTGCTCTTAATGGATATTGTTTGCACCTGGGAACAAGCTTTCTCCCGTTCCTGCTGTATAATATGTGTCTGGAGGTCTTCTATCCATGCTAATCTTTTATAATTTGAGAACTCTGTAGTAATTTTTATCCTTTTTTTTTTATATATAATTGAGATCTTCCCCTTACTATAGGGGTCTGATGTTGTCATTTCTTCTAAATTTAGCTGCTTTCTTAGTAGCACACATATAAGTAGCATTTTGGCTTCATCAATCATTATAAAGTCTCATTCATGAGGTTTTTGTATGATCATGACTGCATTTTACAACTTCCTTACTTTAGTAAAAATATAAGAAAAGTGGCAACCTATTATCCATGTCAGTATTAGTTTACTGTCCTTGGGAAATCTCATTAAAGAGATGACACTTTTTCCCTACAGGTCAGTTTGTCTGTTTTGTCTGGTTACAACTTGTCTGACTATGGCTTTGTCTGTGTGTGACTGGCATTTTCTCTATACACCAAGGATCTTTTCGTGTGGTTTTTGACCCATCGGATTTGGCCCCCGGGTTGCATGTTTGACACCTGTGTTGTAGAAGATGACCGTGTTTCCACAGTACTACAGAGCCTCTGAACGCCAAATGGGTCATATCTGATTACCATGAAAAGATGACAAACTGCATTTAACTCCAATTATTTATACTTGTTATAGATTTAGTGGTTTCAAAAGTTAAAAAAAAAATGTTGTCGAAGATGATGGTGTTTCCACGGTAACTCCGGAACCCTCTGAATGTCCAAATGAGTCATATCTGATGACTATGAAAAAGACGACAAACTGCATTTACAACATTTATTTACATGCATTGATAGGATTAGTGGTCAAGAGTTATTAAACCCTTTCATGCATGAATTATGAGAACCTTAATCAAGATTTTTTTTCCTGAGTGTTTTTATTCCTCTTAGGCATGAAAAAAACCCCCAATATGATTGAATTTTTTTTTTTTTTTTAAATCAACCTGTTTTTTCCATAGAGTTACAAAAATGTCCACTGAGGTACACCATGAATTTTATTCTTGAAGCAAAGAAACATGTATTTACAACCCAATATCATAAAGTGATATGAAAAAGTGAAATGAAACCATGTTTAATGCAGGCTAATCTGATGTTTTCTCACATTTTAACATATTCTAATACTAGTTATTACTCACTTCATGGAGATAATATGCAAAAAAATAAATATTAACAATTGATTTCCACTCAAGACCAATCAGAACAGCAAAGTTACAATAATGGTATGAATTGCAGTTTATGAGATGATGCATAAGTGTCCACTGTGTTGGCTGATATGGAACTAAAACAACAAAACCCATGAATATACAAGATTAAAGCTGTAGAATAACTGTCCACTGTAGTGACCACTATGCATGAAAGGGTTAAACAGTTTGGATCAGTAGATGCTTTTGGTTGCTAGTGGCTGTTTGGGTCTTTATGGGTTAATCATCAGTGCTTTACAGTGTGAATATAGGACATAAGTCAGGATCAGTTTGACTTATTTATCTTGTTGCTGTCCTCCATCAGGTGCCAGACAAAGCATAAACTGTGCAGATAACTGAGCAGACTGGTTCCCCAGGTCATAGTGTTTGTGGTCTGTTGTAACCTTGCTGTGGTTAGTGTGACTCAGATTTAACCTTTAGCGTGGCACAGTAAGAGCAGTTGTTTAGGATTCGGAATCAGTATTATTATCACTCAGAGACAGTTTGTGTTAATGAGCTTTGTAAGACGTTCTCACAGACTATAACACATTTCATGACTTTCTGGTGCTGTATTTGAAAAACTAGATTATTAAATCATGAATTACATGCGTTTTTAAACTCTGGCTGAAATTTAAGTAAAAGTAACAGCTCAACAGATACTTAAGCTGATGAATGAATCAGTCAACAGCAGCTTCATTGAGTCAGATGGAATACAGCACATACATAATAACACTGGGGTCTACAACTATCACTAAATAATATAACAGTCAGTTAAAAATGTATTCAACTCAGAAAAAACATTAAAAAACAATGCATGTTTAGGGATCACATGACTTACTACCCATCCCATTAGGATGCTATTAAGTGATTTGATCATTTCTGATATGATGCTTTCTTTTGTTTGTTTTGCTGGAGTTTTGCTTCACAAAGTGATTAAGGATTTTCTTTTCATTTCATCATTGTAGAAGGGTGCCAAGGATCTTTCTTTCTTTTTCCTTTTTTCCCCTCATAATACAGATAGAATATACTACTCATCATAGAATGTTTATAGGCTTTTATAGAGGGAAGCAAATGTCCTTAATACAGACTTAAACAGCATCTCCTGTTACATTATAATATACAGTATGTTTGTGATGCCTTAACCCATAAAGACCCAGCGATACTTTTGTGTCAGTTCCCACAGTATCTTTTCCTCTATATTAAACCTTTCTTAGTGATATATCACCATTTATTGTAATATTATCTTCAATCACTTATTTTCCTATATTTATTTGCTGATCATATATATGTTCATAAAAGCTCAGATTAAAGTTAAGGGTTATTATGTCAGCTAAATCTATCATTAACTGAACATATACCCAGTGTGTCCATCCACTGTCACTGATCCAACTTCATGGGTTTTACTGGTGAAACAATGTTGTAGAAGATGATGGTGTTTCCACGGTAACTACAGAGCCCCTGAACGTCCACAATGGGTCATATCTGATGACCATGAAAAGATGACAAACTGCATTTAACTACTCCAATTATTATACTTATTAATAGATTTAGTGGTTCAGAAGCTATTAAAACATTTACATTGGTAGATGATTTGGTTGATCCTGGATGTTGTGTCTTTATGGGGTTAAATGAAATATTTAAATAGAAATACTCCCATCTATTAAAACAGCCTCAGTAGAACGGGATGCTTTTGAACTGACGCCCCACAGGATGTTTAAAAAGCACTAATTAAAACAGAAATAATTACATGAAGCCATTAGTTACACGAGACACAAATTTATTAAAAAAACGTGATGACAGAATAAAACACATGAGACATGATGATAATTTAAATCTAGTTGGATTATGATTTATCTATGAAATAAACATTTCTCTGAATGTGTTTTACCCTTTTTTTTTTTTTTTTTTTTTGGATTTGCTATTTTGTTTTTAAATAGACTCCTGAGTCTGGCAATTAAGATGATGATGATGATGATGATGATAATTAAATAAACAATTTTGATGTATCAGTTGAACTTTTAGGATGAGGTGAATCAATGTTATAACATATTTTGAGTTCAGGGTTTGCACAACAACATTAGAAGGTGAATTATATTCTTCTGTGTATATGGAACATACAGTCCTGAACAAAATCTTCAGACTGGAAAGAAATTACAGTGATCCGCATTTGTCAGTGGTGGGATCATAACCAGGTTGTAAGTAAGACTTCAAAAATGTAAAAAAGAAGAAATTGGACCAAGAGACACAAAGAAAAGAATAGGCAATTCATTGAAATTTCACATTAACTATAAACAGCCTGTTCATCATAACTGACCAGCTGAAGATTCCAAACCACCCCATGAGATGCATTTGTATAGAGCAAAACTTACACTGAAGACGTTAACAGTCAGCGTGTCAGACTCATTTTAGCCCAATTGATCTCAAGTGGGTCGGACCAGTAACATAATAGCAAAATAACCTACAAATAAAGACAACTCCAAATTCTAAACTCTAAAATTTCAACAATATTATGCCTGTTACTAAATCATTTATGCCATTATTGATGCACTGAAATGTCTTCATACAAATCTTTGGTGATTTGGTTTCAATGTTATATTTGAAAGAAACAAACAAACAATCTGTCACGCACAGGTATAACATGTAGTTGAGGCGTATTACTGCTAAAATTTCATGCATTTTTCTGAGGAAATTTCAGGTTATTCATGGTTGTTCAGGTTATGTCCAACCTTTTTTGAAAGGATAGTTTGTAAATGTAACTGTAATACACTAAAACAAAGACAAAAAAAATTGGAATTCTCATTATTTATAAGCTATTATGCTATTATTTTAATGGTCTGGCCCACTTGAGATCACATGGAGCTGTATGTGGCACCTCTCCCTACTCGACACTTCCTATTTATACACATAGAATAGAATGGAATGCCTTTATTGTCATTATACATATGTACAACGAAATTAAAAGAGACAACTCTCAATGGTTGCATAGTGCAAAACAGTTTAAAAGAAAAGAAAAGAAAACGAAAAGAAAAGTGTAAATATATATACAGAATAAAAACAAGCATGTCAACCAACCAAGAAACAGTAGAGATAAATGCATACTGCACTTTGACCCTGGCTGGACACTAAGGATATATGTTAAATATATATCCTTAGTTGAGGTATTGTCACTGCAACGTGTTCAGTACCCGTGTTGCACTTGGGTAAAACGTCATCATCAACATCAGTAATCACCTTTGACCAGGTGAAGTAATTACATACTGGGATCAAGTAGATCAAGTAACTTTATTTATAAAGAATAAATCACATTGTCACAATCATTTCATGAGAAGAGGTAAAAATATTTTATTCCAACTTCAGTGTATTTACATTTCTGAAACCTACTGTATTAACTCCTTGTGGAATTTAAAGTATTTTTTACTATTGTGTTTTTACTATTGTTGTTTTTTAAGTTTGTGATACTGCTGGAACCTGTAAATTTCCCTATGGGATGAATAAAGTATCTATTTATGACTGACTGACTGACTGACTGACTGACTGACTGAATGAATGAATGAATGAATGAATGAATGAATGAATATTTATTTCAGTTATGTACAAAAACACATACATATAAAAAACAAACAAACACACAAACATAAAATTAACACAATTGGTAACTGAAAAAAGAAAGAAGCTGAAGTCAGAGGCTTATTTCTGCTTCTCCTATTCCCATCCTTTCTCCAACTCCACACTTGAAGTTGTAGCAGATAAAACATTAACACAAATTATTCTACATTCGGTTTCTTAAGTCACTTTGAAATCATATTACTTTCATAGCCTTTGAGAATTTGATGATTTAAAGCTTTTTTGAAACTCGACAGCGAGCTACACAATTTCACTTCATCCTTCAACTGGTTCCATAATTTGACACCAATAACAGAAACACAGCGATATTTAACGTTTGTTCTTACTTTACGTGTTTCATACATAAACATCCCTCTTAAATTATAATTCCATTTTCTTAACTTAACATTTTTCTGAATATAAACAGGAAGCCTTTTCCTTTTAGCGCGAAACATAATTTCCATTGTTTTTAAATATACAATATCAAAAAATTTTAATAAACCAGGTTCTACAAAAAATGGATTACTTGATTGAAGATAACCAGCTTTATTTATGACTCTAATAGCTTTTTTTTGGAGTTTAATTATCGGGGCTATATTAATTTTATACACATTGCCCCATATTTCCACACAGTATGACATATATGGCATTACAAATGAACAATACAATATATGCAAACATTTCTTGTTTAACAAATCTCGAGTTTTATAAAGAATTGCAACAGCCTTGGACATCTATCTATCTATCTATCTATCTATCTATCTATCTATCTATCTATCTATCTATCTATCTATCTATCTATCTATCTATCTATCTATCTAATAATTGAAAAATGAGACTTTTTGCAAAATTGTCGTTTTTCCATGAGGTAAATTTTTATGCGCAAGTTATATTTGCTCAATTTGAGGGTCAATGGAAAAGCGACAAGTATTAGATTAGAGCAAAGATACAATCACATAACCCACACATATTGCTGTATTTATTTTGTTTACAGCGTTGTACAGGAAGTTTTCTAGAGTAAGTTCTTTAGCAAGTTTTTTTTTTTTTTTTTTGGAATATATACTAACTTTAATGTCAGCCTGGGATTAATAAAGTATCTATCTATCTATCTATCTATCTATCTATCTATCTATCTATCTATCTATCTATCTATCTATCTATCTATCTATCTATCTATCTATCTATCTATCTATCTATCTATCTATCTATCTATCTATCTAATCCTTGCTGTGTGTGCACTTCCCTGTTTGAACACTAGGTGTCAGTGTGACGTCACCTGCAGATTGGACTGGGACAGGTTAGGTCTCTGCACCTTTTCTTCTCTCTCTGCGCTACCTCTGCGCAGGTTTCGGCCGGTGATAACCCACAGAAGTGGGTCAGTGACCCTGGAACAGTCCTGTCATGAAATATCAATGACTAGCTGAGCTGCGGAAAAAAGAGACCGGACGACCTGGTTGAATGTTTCCATGAAGAAGAAGAAGGAGAAGAAGAAGAAGAAGAAGTGCTATTGGCGGGAGGGCGGGCCACCTGTGACAGCAAATGAGTGGAAAGAGCTCCGAGTCAGTCTCATTGTATGTCACTTAGTGGGTGTTTGTGTATTTGTCAGACCGTGGACGCGTTTAAAGTCCAGTTGGATTATCTGGAGCTGAAGGAAACACACATTTATATCTCCTCGACTCCGCACGATTCAGGTAAGAAACACCGTTTATTGTGACTAAGGTGTGTTTATTCCAGTCCTCCCAGAGTTCCTGCTCCAGTATCCTGTCAGTATGCGTCTGTATTGGATTTATTCACCTTCAGAAGACAAACATAGACTTTCATAGTAATAAAATATGATTATTCTAGCCTCTTTGTGGTATTTTACTGCTGCTTTCTCTCTCTGCTGTTTCAGTCGCAAAAATATGAAACACTTTACCTCCCTTTGGCTTCTCTGTTGCTTTTATGTTTTACATTGTAAATATATTTCTCATGTTTCTCTAAGATGTCTGGATATGCTCTTTTTTTTTTTTTTTAATTTTTAATTTTTTTTTTTTTTTTTAAATATTTACACTATTTTGTAACCATCTACAGACTAATTGATTAATCTAAAATTGAAGTTTTATTGTCATATTCAGGTTTAGTGTGTGTTTGGCAGATGTATTTACAGTGTAATTGTGAGTTTTAAGTCAGCACAAAACTGTTCATGTGTGATTGTTTGGTGTTTCTGTATATTAACATGTATGGACTGATCTTTCCTCATATGAAGATAAACTGCATCTCTCTATATCTACATCTATATCTTCATTTAGAGGTTGTCATCAGAAAAATGTGATTGCAACAATCTCCATTCAGATTCACTATCACCTTATTGCTTCATAGCATACTTTTATTATGACTTCTTCTGTCAATCTTTGCGATCAAATCATATGGTTGCATGTCAGGCCTATTGCGCCATCAGTAGTCACCTGCATTGGTTGGCTGACTGACTGACTGTCGGATATCAGGAGTGATGAAATGAGGTCACACTGGGCAAAATGCAGAGTCCACAGCATGTGTTTTAATATTTAAAGCATTTGCAATAATTATGCTGTAGGTTTTACACACAGTGACAATGTGAGGGTTTGCATGATTAATTGATTTGTGTTTATCACCCTACTACTCAAATCCCATCACTGCATGTTTTGACCTAATCATTTCATATTCAGCCTTTACAAATTCATGATTAAGTGGTGTTTTCAATGCTTTGAGATATGCATAATACTGGATGACTTCTCTGATAATTTGGTCTTTCAACAAACACATTACTGTTATGTAGATGGTGCTTTATGATTAAATCCTACCCTGTTTCTCCCATTCTTTATAAAACCTGAATATTCAGTGCACTGATTATTGGTTTACTGCAGAATCTCACTGACCTTCAGTGCTTTTAATAGAGAAAAAAAGCATGCATGGTGTCTTTTCTTTCAAAACAGAAAGTGCAGTTTATACTCAGAGAATGTTGAGGATCATAATTTGTTGGGTTTTATCGTCTACAGCAACACTAAATAGGCCTTTGTGAGAAAGTGTAAAGAACATACCAGAATCAGTGGTGGGCTTTGCACATTGCTCCTGCACTGGACTAGAAGCCTGCAGTTTATGATGAATTCTGCTATTAAATCATCTGCTGGAAAATTTGTTTATCTATGCATGAACTGCTTTGACAAATTATCCAAAAGCAAGAGGTCGACTGATAGTGGAGATAAAAGCCGATACAATAACTTCCCAGCTCCCCAAAAACATTAGACACTGCTGCAAATCAACTATCTTAGACCAAATTAACTTGATAATGGAGCATCTAGATGGGACTGATTGCTGTTCTTTCTACTTTTGTCTTAGTGAGAAGTATAGCGTTTCAGGAAGGTTTTCTGACATAGTTTGTAAAAGAGGATATTGATCGATCTCAACTGAAAGTTTTCCCACAGGCCAAGGTCACATGCTGTATCAAAAATTCTCAATTTATCCAAGTAACTGTCTGGAAATCAAGGATATTCAGAACACTGGAATAAGATAAAATGCGTTTTGACTGGCTAATGTTTCTTTTTTTCTGTTGAAAGATATTTGATTGATTTCTAAGTAAGTGTTTATCTTTTAATTAATAAACTAAACTCCTAAGGATATTCCATATTATTTTTCCACGCAGTGTCAAAGACTCTCAGAAATCCTCATTAGTATGGATGTGTCTCAGTGCATAATAACTGGTCATACAGAGCTTAAAAATGCTGCTTTGTCATCATTTTCTGTTACTGCCAAAACAACTGGTTATTCAAGAAAATAGTCTCCATAAAATGTGGCTTTCAAAGAATCAAGAATCACTAGTCTGGGTTGGAAAACTGGATGTACCCTTTCTATGTACTATATTATAAACACAAGTGTACACAGCTAATTTATAGCTCACTGTCATTTGTGTCATCACAATAACCCTGGTGTGAATCAGCCATAGTAGAAATAGCCCAGTGTCCCAATCACAGAGTTGACTTCGTAAGTACAAACAGAGCTCAGTTCGGTTAGCTTCGTTTTGTTGGTCTGTCTTGTCTGAGGAACAAGAGCGTTTTAAAGCAGTCTGTCTCTCAGCTGGTGTTCAGCTCAATGCCTTTAACTGGAGTCTTTTCTACCATTTGTTACTCACATTCATAGACCTCAAACGCAGAGAGCGTCAAATCCTTTGGGGTAAGTGTTGTCTGTTGATGGAGCTGTCACTGCAGCGTGCCAGCCTCTTCCATTGAGGCAAGTTTTTATAGACACTTGATAATTGCCTGATAAAATCCATTTCCGGGAATAAACGCCATGGGACCATGAGCCGACAGTGGGATCAAGAGGAAGACAGATTAGAAAGGTTATGTCATGAGCAGCCAAGTCGCTGTGATCTTTTCAGGGGCCACCTCATTTCACTTTCATCGTCTCTTTCTACATTTTCTCAAAGTTTGGACTAGAGTGCTCAGTGGCCAATTAACAATTGAACGCTTCTGCATTTTGGGTGTCCTGGGTACTCAGCGCGAGTCAGATGTAATGGATTTTAGATGATAGGGAATGGAGGATGTCACAATTACTGGCTCTTTCCTCTGCACTGCTGGCCCTGTAGGCAGTAATGCCCAGCTTCATATTTTCTTCTTCTTTTCTGTCACATTTCCATTTGAATTTAGCCCTCTTCCTCTGACTGACTGTCAGGATTTAGACCCCTGACAGCCCCTTTGAGTGATTTGCTGTGCAGCAGTGACATAAATACCTTATAAAGAACTCTTCTGCCAGCATTAAAGAAGAGCTTAGTAGGTTGGGAGGGCAATTGACACACCTTTACAGTGTCTGACAGGCCCTCAGAGAGGCAACTCATTCGACCAGAGAGGCTGCTGAAACGGTTGGTGTCCCCAAAGTTTTGATATACAAGGATCATGTTTGAGCTCTACGGATCATAAAAAATGGTGGAAAGCTTGTATTTCCCCATTGGTTTCTTTATAAGGAACTTATAAAACTAGTCTTGTTTCTGCAGTGTCAGTTTAAGATCACCCAGTGGATTTGGAAAGGCTTTTCAAAGACAAAACCATAAATCTCCCTCTACCTGAAAAACACTGCCATTCATTCACAGTGATAATTTTACATATTGCAAATACTTCACTTTACTGACAACCATTTTTTCACCACATACCATATGTTTTAAGATAGATTGCTTGGCTTCTGGCCACTGTTTAAATTTGCACCACTCTGAGATTCCCAAAATCCATCACTGCGAACATTTAATAGTCTAAACTTTTTTTTTTTTTTTTTGTGTCAAACTAATGAATTTCACAGCACAGATGGCTTGAGAATCAAAACAAAAAAGACTTCAGTCAGCTGCTGAAAGTTGTATTACAAACAAATTCTCATTATTTTTAGTACATCCACGCTCATTAATTGTGTTGATATTTAGACAGGATAACTTAGGACTGCAGAATACAAATGATGACGCTTTATTGATGTTCAAACAAAGCTTGAGTAGGATAGAATTTTTCATTCAGCTATGGAAAGATGGCACTACCTTGTCATTGTAGAAAGGAAAAATAATGAAAATGAAAAATAAAAAACCCGTAATGGAGCTAATGCAGTTAGTTATGTTGCACAAGCTGACAAAAGGGAGTCATTCTTTGTCTGATGATGAAGACGAAGAGATGCTTGTGTGAGAAGCGATGTTTCTCACATATTTTTCTCAATACAAAGGCCCATTTAGAGAGTGAACTTTTCAGTATAACCTCTCATTATAGCAGACTAACACATACAGCTGCAAAAAAATTCATAGAAAGTTCCTGTTTGAGGAAGGACCAAGGAATTCTGGGCTCGAAAGTTGTCTGTGTCTATCATTTTTAGTCACTGGCCGATAAGCGCATGTGAAGGTGAGTGTGCAGCGGCGTCATCGTCATTGTCTTTGTTTGCAATTTCCTTAAACATCTTCTCTGACAAAACTACTGGTAAGATTCATTTCAAATATTTTATGTAGCTGCCTTGGGACAATTTCTACAAAGTCTGTTTACAGGTTTGAAAAATTTAGATTTTTAAAAAAATTTCTGACAAATTTTTTAAATATTAAAAATTTGCCTTTACTTACTGTATAATGGGCCATAATTTTTATGGCTGAAATGACATGGAAATGGTTAGCGATATCAATATAGTTACTGTTGAGCACTGATAGGAAGTCATATATGGATACTGATCTCCTGCATCAAGACCACAGGACTCTAATAAAGTGGCAGAACCTGACAACCTCACAAATTCAGCTTGTTATTGATTCTTGATAGAATATGCGGTGAGGTACAGAGCCATTGGTTCTCTGTTCATACATCTCCATTTTATGCTTAATATTTTTTAAGTCCTTTGTCCAGCTAGGGAAGGGTGATCTGGCCAAAAGAACATATCATCCATGATCTAAATCACAATTTTCTTACTTATAAAATGTAAGCGATTTGCAACCAAACTCACCATCTAACCAGTTTCTCCCCACTTTTTTTGTTTGCTGAACGCTTAAGCTGCATGTGATGGCTTTTTTTGTTTTTATCTGACTAGAACCTCTGCATTTTTGCATCATTTTTGCAACATAATTGCAAGATTTAGACAGTATGTGGATTGAGTAAACTTGAGTCCACATTTTCCCAACTGTACATGTATCTGTGGCAGCTGCTGTGTTTCTGTTTATCACTGAGACTATGCTCTAATTTGTCCCACCTTAAAGAATCAAAATGCGCAGCTGAAAAAAGGATTTAAGGAAATAGTCCAGATCCTATGCATTTGATAATTACTCCAGTGATTTATATGTTTCAGATGCAACAAGTGATTTAACCCAAACTTTTTCTCATTTCTGAAACAACCATCAGTTTGGTGGACAGCATAAAGACTGGTCAATCCCAGGATTCATTGGGCTCATCAGGTTTGTGAAAGATGTGGGTCAAGGAGCGTGAGAGTCCAGACCTTAATCCTATTGAGAATATGTGGGATGTGCAAGACTAGATACAGCAGTCCGACTCTCTCCCCATTAGACCAAGATCTATCAAATCTTGACAAAAAAATTAACTTAAGTATGCAAAATATTGTGACATTTTTAGTGACACTGTATAAGTGTTGTGTGGCATAAAGGTTTCCACAGTGAATTTGACCTTTAATCAAAGCTAATGGTGGTCCGACTACATGTTGCCTGTGTATTTTCCACTCTCTAAAGCAGGGGTGTCCAATCCTGGTCCTCAAGGGCCGCTATCCTGCATGTTTTAGATGTATCCCTCTGCCAACACACCTGATTCACATAATAAGCCTATCATCAAGCTCTGTAGAAGCCTGATAACGGCTGTCAGGTGTGCTGGAAGAGGGAAATATCTAAAACATGCAGGATACTGGCCCTCAAGGACCAGGATTGGACACCCCTGCTCTAAAGCATCTGTGTAAATGAGACTCACCACATGTCAGAGTTCAGAATCCTGTCCCACAGTTCACAGACTTCACTGTCTGAAGTTGTCATTTCATCAGACATTATTTCTTCAACAGCAACAAAAAAAGCACTTTACCCAAACTATACAAGTTCATGTGAACTAAAACCAAGCTCTTGCCTTTTGTGTTTCATAGATGCTAGAGTATTGCTATAATTGGACTGAAGTAAACTAATTAAGCTTTGGATATTAATGATACAAACCCTTTTTTTTTTCTTTTATGTGGGGGGCATGTGCAATTGTGTTGTATTTATTATGCAATGACAAATAAAGCTTCTATTCAATTCTATTCTAGTACAACACTGCAAAATGCTATAAATATACTGATAAATGGACCATTTAAAACAAATCGTAGCAGAAACAGAACATTTTTAGAATGCTGTGATTTTGAAAGTATAGATGTCAAATTAAGATCAATCTCAATCTAAGATCACCAGATTCCCCAGCCCTTTGTCGAATATATGGCCTTTATTTCACTCCTGCTTTAGATTATAGGTTTAGTGTATAGGTGAATTTGCCCATGATACGTATATGTGGAGGCCCAAAACGGAATCTGGCCCGATTCAGAATCGGGCCGGCCCAGAATGGAATTCTATTCTAGGCCAGCCTAGAATGGAATCCTGCTGCTATAATGTTATTTTTACACCATGTTTAATGCAAATGATCTAAATTATGACAAAAATCAATACATGGAATTTGCAAATATGTGAAAAAAAAATGAAACAAACAACATTTTAATTGTAAACTATAATACACTTTATTTACAAATAGAACCTAGTGGTACTCCCCACCAATATATGGTACAGTGAAATCGACTGAAATTGACAATAGTTACTCAAGGTATGTAAGACTGAAAATGTAAAATTATGACAAATTATGAATTATGGATCATTTGCATTAAACATGGTATAAAAATAACATTATAGCAGCAGGATTCCATTCTAGGCCGGCCTAGAATAGAATTCCATTCTGGGCCGGCCCGATTCTGAATCGGGCCAGATTCCGTTTTGGGCCTCGACATATATATCACAACACAAAAAAAATCTGCAATCATTGATGCTTTGCAAAGTAGTCATTTCTAGTGTAGCACTGAGCAGAATCTAACAGTTGAGATGAGACAAAAAAGTGTGGATAGTATCAGCTTTGTGCCTCTTAAACGCTGACTGTAACACTCACTCATTTGCTGAGGGACACTGGTCACTTTGTCATTTGTTTGAGTGAGTAACTGGTTGTTCATTTATTTATGTCAACCTTGTTAAGAACTGGTGACACGTCCAGGGTGTACTCCTGCACCTGTATGTTTTAATAAAAAGATCAATATTTGGGATCAGTATGATATCAAATATTACTACATTAATATTTTGTAGCCCTAAAATATTGCAGAGTACATATAAGCTAATATAGATATTTTCAGATGGTGGATAAAACATATTTTGCTGCTTCTCCAGTTTAACACTCATCCCATTTCAAATCATCTGAAGTGACCCTCTCAACCAGTAACTGAAAAGATTAATCTGCATAGAAGGTAATGTTCTCGTGGTTAATTAATTTAGTTTAGGGTTGTATCTCATTCTGCTTAATGATTAGGGGATAGAGAGGATAACGGAGGACACTGAATCCTCACCTTTCCAAAGCTGCAACTTGTAAAAAATTTTGATTTTTTTCATGAAAAATATCTAGGTGTGCAATTGAATATGTTGGAAATTGCTGAACAATCTATTCCGTTATCAGCTTATCATTGCAGCTCTAATTTGAAGCTGTATGAAAATAGTTGAATGAAAATAGTCATAAAACATTGTGAAAATAGTCATAAAACATTGTGAAAACACCCCATAAAACTGCTACTATTAGCTGCTACTATTCCCTGAAAGCTGTGTGGATTTCTTTGCATGAAAAAATGAGGTGTGAGTCCACTCCACTCCACTCCACTCTTGTAGAGTTCAGCTCATCGCCGCTCAGTCATGTTGCTGTGGGTCTTCCTTGTGTTCTACAACCTTAAAGCCACTGGTTGTCATGGTGTCAGCCCTGAGGGACTGCAGGGGCTTCTAACAGTGACTTCACAAACACTTGTGCTAATGGAGTCACATTTTTCCTGCTCTTTTCTTTCACATGCGAGTGTGTAAGTCAGTGTGTGTAAGTGTGAGCTGTATTTACGACATAAGAACTGAACTTTCAGCTGTTTAGGATGCAGGAGGGATTCTTAATTCGATGGAAGGCACTAAAGAGTATGTCTGCGTACATTTCAAAGTGCAAGAGCATTTTCATGTTTGTAAAGATGGTGATTGTGTATGTGTGTGTGTGTGTGTGTGTGTGTGTGTGTGTGGTTGTGTGTATACTCAGCTCTACTAGAGGGACAGATCCCCAAAATACTGTAGTTTTTGTTTTTACCTCCACCTGCAGTACAACAAAGCACAACCATGCATCTTTGAAATATCTGTTTAATGAAATGCGTGTAAAATATTGCATATAGTATTGCATATAAATATTTTACTAAAAAAGTGATTTATTTTGGATGATGTTTAGCTATTGTCTAAAAAGATGGAATGCTACATTAGGGATAGTGTCTGTTTAATCAATTGTTTTTTTGGCTACAAGAACTGAAAACAAAAATTGATTCAAATATACTCTTTATTTACTAAAACTATATGCCATATGTAACTGGAGAAACACATTCACCGTTATTATATTACAGGAAGCAACAGATTGGATGCTGAATTTTTGTTGAGAAAGATGCGTCTCCAGAAAAATAGTCCTGAATTTTTGATATTGCACAACTGTCTATGAGAATAACAATCAGAAACTCGCCAAATGTAAACTGTATGTCCACAGAGAGTTAATACATACAAACAATAAAGCCAGCAATATATATTATGAAAATATATACAGTATGGGCAGAAACTGAGTAATTCATTCGTATGGGGGACAAATACAGACCACAGTGGGAATCACTGTTTTAATGTACAATATGCAACATGTGAAGCAAAGCACAAGTATTCATTTTCCTTTTATTTTCCAATGTGAACCAATCGTAAAATATGTTTAAAAACAACCCTTCCCTGGATTTTCTCAGACAATTACATCCCTTTAGGTCTGATTTCCATGTAAAAATCTCTGTCTCTCAGTGCCATTCTTCTTTTCCTCTACAGTGGTAACACTACACAACACCAGCTACCATTAGCTTTGTAATGGAGTCTGCTAATGTCAACAAACAGACTCCAACATAAACTTCACGAGTGCGCAAGCATGTGCTAATCTTACATATTGCTCAGCTTAGGCTGGAGTTGGGGTAAGTTTTCAGTCAATGCTGTGTCTCGTCATGGGACTAAAAGAATAACATGAGTGCATGTGTTAAAAAATGTTAAGAAACTAAAGAGAGATGTCATTCGTCCTCTCTGAAACCTGGGACAGCCAGTCGAAGAAGCCCCGGTGATAGTGTTTTCTCAGTGTGAGTGTGTGTGCGCTGATGCATGTGATAAGTGACACTGCCCTGCATGCACACACACACGCGCACACACACACACACACACACACACTCACACTCACACTCACACTCACACACCATCTCTTCCCTCCCTTTTTCTTTCTCATCGTGTCTCTTCTCACTCCTCCAAGGAGGGTTTCTCTCAGCTGAAACTACATTGGCATTCACATCACAACACACACACACACACACACACACACACAGGCACACACATCTTTGAGATTATCATATTTCATAATCTCCTTTTTTGGCCGCTCTCAGGTACGTCTGCTCTGCCTTCTGCTGTTTGACACAGCTTATCGATCTGGATTGCTCCATATCGCCGTTTTAATCCTCAAGTGTTTGCTCGTGATATCGGCACGTAGCTCTGTTTGACAGTCATGTTTGGTTAATGATATTCTCAGTCATGTGTTTAGACTGAGGCAGCTGCTTCTCACACACCACTGGCTCTAAGTTGGGGTTACGCTGCCTCTTCAAGAGCAGGGCCAAGCCTCACAACAGCCCACTCCTCTGCAGTCCAAAAGCCCCCAATAACTCATCCAGCATTTTCAGTTTTGTGTTTCATACCTGTGTCGTCATCTTGTAATACTGTCCACATCACCTTATTTTTTTGTGTTTAAACTGAGCCTCTCAACTTCTTCATTTTACAAACAAGTGACTTTTTAAGGTGTCATTATCTTTAATCACAACACTCCATATTCTGTGTTTCTGTCAGTGCAGAAATGAGTACTAACCCTGCTGGTTGTGTGTTTGTGTTTTCTTATTTCAGGTTCCTTTCTCGCTTCAGCTCATTGAAAGAGGTGCCGGTGTGTGGATTTGGGGGTGTACGCTGGTCTCCTGCTGAACATGTTTGTGTGAATGCCTTAGCATGCGGTCTGAGAGTATATGTTTCCCTCTGAGACTCCCATCGTCGGAGATGCAGGTTTTTCCATCGTCTGTGCTGCGGCTCCTGCTGCTGAGCTGCTGCTTGTGTGCAACGACCGGCTACCCGTTCAGGACACCCTTGGACCTGGACGTGACTCCACGCATCACTGTGTTGAGCAGTGGTAAGCACGCACGCACGCACGCACGCACACACACACACACACACACACACAGGGACATGGACGAAGATTTTTTATCAAATGATGCCTGATTCTGTCCTGAAACTATGTATTTTACTTTCTGCAGATGTCGAATAACTGAAAAATTAATGCAATACTTAATAGTCAAATCACAATTTTTTGGCAGAAGCTGTCAGTTTTTCTTTGAATAGAGAATGCCTCTTTGTTAAAGAGAAACTCTTCAAATGCTCTCTGTTTTGCTGCAGATATTAACTTCTTTCTTCTGTTTAGAGCTTTCTTTATTATTTTCTTCTCTTCGTCTCTTTTTACTATGCTGACAGCTCATCTCCTTCTTTCCCTTTACTCCGTCTAAGCTAATTTTTGTGCACACGTCTTAGTTCATGTTTTACCAATATATTTTGTGTTAAGGCTATGATATGTAACATTTCCACTTTGAATTATCTAACACCAAGTAGGCCTGTATTATATATTTTGTTTGAATTCATCAAATGTTTCCAAGAATTTTCTAATAAACAGAATGCATGATTTTGTTCACAGTAACAGTCCATCTCATTTGGCCTGTAACATCAAGTTTCCATTGTAGGGAAACTGTAAACATTGGATAAATACAGCATGCATTATTCATGTTTCATAATCAGCCTATTATACTATATATGTATAAGCTCAACCAGAGCCTACTTGTGAATTCTTACTGCGTTGTGATTTAAACATTACATATAAATCACAGCTCAGTAAGAATTAGTGTAAGTTCTGGTTTTCCAGAATTATTTTTGTTAACACTAACTGCATTTTTTATTATTTCTATGTCACTTTGCAGAACAGTTATCCAGTAGACAGCTAATATATTGATATATTTCTCGTTTATTACAATGTGTGACCAGTGACAAGGAAGTGCAAACCAGTTAATCCAAGGGCTTCAGCTTCTCTGCTGCATTATGTAATGTGTTTGAAGACTGTGTTGGAATCATTTGTTGATGTCATCCAACTTAATTTTTAAGTTAACGGTTGCTATTGCTGTACAGTATTGCTGCTTTAGAGGAGCAGATAAGAGGGAAGAAATTCAAGAGTAAGCATGAGGATTTGAAAATCGACCCAAGTCCTATATATAGAAATCCATATATTGGCTGTTTTCCCTTCATGTAGAGAACCTGAACTAGTTGTTTGCTGAGAAATGGAGTAATAACGTCACCAAATGACTAGATGTGTGTGCAAAACAAAGTCCATCACATGAAAATTCATGTACAAATCCCTTTTGATATGTTGCTTGCTATTAAACACATTGGCAAAGCTAATGTGAAATTATGGTTAGTCATTAACCCCAGCCATTTTTGCCTAAAACACCTAAAAAAAAAAGACTTACAAAATTAAATTCAGAGCTTTTTCTGAACCATTTAGAGGTAAAGGTAAGAGTCTGAATTTTCACCCACAATAGAATAGAACAGACTTTAGCAATAACCAGCATCACTGTAACTTGTATTGATTTTTTTTAAATTTTTTCTTTTTAATTTAAAATGCCTGCAGAGAACTGTATGTTGTAGATAAAGACTTGAAAAAAAAAATAGAGAAAAACTCTATGAAGTCCTAGCTAACTGCACAGTAAGTTTGATGACAAAAGTGAGTGTTTAACATTTACAATAATAAAACTGTGCCAAACTGTGCCAAATGGCATGCTTTTCCAGGGTTGGCTCTCATTGGTTTTGGAAGCTGGAAACATGGCATAGTGATCACCTAGTCCAATGAGGTGTCAATCAAAAGATCAAAGTTCCTTGTTGTTTATGCATGTGCAGTGTGGCTCATAGCTGCTAACTAACTGATAGTTTCTTTAGAATAAGTGGAAAATCATACATATACTAGCGTGTTGACCTGTGGGAATCCACAGGTTCTGAAAGCAGTAGAGCTGATAAAATGGGGAGCTGAGCTAAGCTTACTGGTGTACCACACAGATTAGGAAGAAATAGAATGGTCCTCATTTTGTTTAGTACTGACATCGATGTGGACCATAGACTTCTATACAGGACTGAACATGATGGTTTATTGTGACTCAGTGGCATCCTGGTCCAAATCTGCTGAACCACTGATCTGTGAAGGCAGCACTTTTACACAGGACTGGACATGACGGTTTGTGAATTTTTCTATTCCCGGTAGCACGTGAAGGTAGCATAAGATTCCCTCACAGGACTGGACATGACGGTTCATTGTGACCCCCCCCCCCCCCCCCCCCCGCATTTGTGACCAGCTGTGAATGGACTTGTCCATGGGCCGCCTGTAAGCCCATTGTAATTTTAAAAACAACTAATAACTCCAAACGTATTGGTCATATCAATAAGCTGTTTCCATCACTCTGATTCTTGACCCAAAATGCATAAGTTCTCCAAAGGGCAGAGGCTAGATCTGTCCAGTTTATCAGTTATAAAGCAGACACTCAGAGGCCGCTTGGCTTTTATAATATAGATGATGCAAAATGTTGCAGCAGCGGATTTTGTAGATTTATGGCGGAAGTACTTGGTGTGGATTAATTATATCACTAGAGTGGGTTTATTGGACCTTTGCCAGAAGTATAGGACTGTTTCTGCCAGACTTCTGTGTTTTGGTTGAGAACTATGAAGCTTCTTTGGTTAGTTGTATTTGTTAATTTGTTACTAGTCTGAAAACAAATGCTTGTTGATCCTGCTGCTATCCAAAACTGATAAAATGGTATGCGTTGTTGAAATGTCAAGAAATTAAGCTTTCCAATGATGTATAACATGTGTGGTTACTCAAACTCAGTGTTGTTCACAAGAGACATTCATTAATTTTGTGTGTAGTTTCAAAGGGTTAACATTAATTCTCCATTTTTCTGCTTCTTTGTGACAGAACAGAGAGAATTTCATCAGCGTTGGTGGTGAAAACCTCACCTTTGCCGATTTACATCAAACAATGTCTTCTGTATTGTTGTGATTGAGAGACCCCTAGCGATTTCTTTTATAAAAACTGTGAATATTTGCGAGCGATGCCTGCCGTTTAGCCTGAGGAATAACAGATCAGTCTCACAGGCTGAGGCAGATGAGTGAAGTGCTTACACTCGGATCCCTGCAGAGCACCCATGGAGACTGACACCACTGTAGGTAGCTGAAAAGCTCCGTAACCATGACAACTGTTGTAGTATGGCGCAAGACGGACATATACAGTACTTTCCTTTTAAACTGTGTGCATGTGTGGGCATGTGTGGCACTGTTATCTGATTCTGGGCTCAGCATCCTTTATTTGTTGATACATAAATGTGTGAAGACATTTTCTCATCTCCTCTCCCCACGACTCCAGGCCAAATTCATATAATGGATCGACTTCTCGCTGCCCTTTTCTAAACAGTTGTCTTTCTCACAGTACATCACATGCTTGCACCTATTATCTTTGTATTTTTTTTCTGTTGCTTGTCTTTGGATCTTGATACTCTTATCTAAGTTTCTCTAAATCAACGGTTGGAGCTCATTCCTACCCACAGGTCCTCCTACACAACTCGTCTCCTCCACATCTCTCATCTACTCCCCTTTCTTTGCCATTTGTCTTTCTACCTTTTTGCACTTAAGCCTCATCTCCTCAGCCGGATTTTTTTTCTTCATTAGCTTTTCTCATGTTGGTACTGCCCTCCTTTAAGGGTTTTACCTCGCCTTTTACTCCTCTGCTGTTTCTTTTTCTTCCCCATCTTGATATGAAGACTTTGATACACAAATTTACCGCTAATCCCTTTAATCTCTTTGTTTCTTAGCAACCTAAAGGCATATGCAAAAATCCAAAACCTGTGTGGGGTGGTTGAATCACACGTGCACACAGTTATACACAACCGCAAACCACAAGTGTGCACACTCACCTGTGTTCTCTACTTTGTTTAGTACTTCACTTTCTTGCCGTGAAAAAAAAAAAAAAAAATCTCAAGCAAGGTCGTTAAGGGTTATTAATTTGATGGATTTCGGTGTTGAGTTTAAAAGAACTGAAAGCTGGAAGCAGGTGAAACAGAGGGTGAGTAGGCTGTTAAAAGAAGAAGCACAGGAGCTACATCTCAATATCTGCATGTAATACAAATCGACTTCAGCCTGACACATTGCTTCTGCCCGTATTTAGTGAATTTGCCGCACTTTGACATCAATTACTGCAGGTGGATTTAACTTTCAGAGATTGTTTATTCAATTTTCCATGCCGGTCCGTTCGCACGTCAGTTTCCTCTGAGCCGTAAACAGACCTGAGTGTAAATTTGCATGTACGGCTGTCACGTCAGAGTGAGTGCGTGCATGTGTGTCCCTGTACACTGTGTTCCCTGCTGATCAGCTCAGGTCTCTCCAAGTGTTTGCTCAGTAAATAGTATCATCTGGGCCTCTCTCACTGCCTTTCTTTTCTCTATTTACTCTATTGAATTAAGTAAATGTGCCTTTTCTTCTGCAATCTGAGGTTAAAATGCAGCATGCTTCCAGCCCACTTCACTGTCAATGAGGTTGTTTTGTGTTACTTGCTCCAGGTGTCTTCACATATGTAGGCTTTGTTTGCCCTCCTTCTCAAATTACACTTAAGAAACGTAGGTATTGTCTGCTATCATCTATTGTCTTCCCACCCATTGAGACGATCACATTGTGTGCGCTCACGCGGAAGAAGTTATTGTTCTGAAAATCCTGTACAGTGATCTGATAATACCCTCCTTCCTCCTGTGGAGAATAAGAAAGGAAAAGCAGACACTGGATCACCCAGGAGGAATATGTGATGGGTACTTGCTGCTGCTGCTGCTGCTGAGGTGAGCAGACTGGATTGTGTTTTGCACTAGCTGATAAGAATCTCAATTGCTGCTTACTTGATAACCATGCAATCTTGAGGGAGGTACTGTGGTAGAGGTGGATTGTTGGATTTTTTGAAAATGCTTATTATTACTTAAATTAATTATTACTTATATATCGTTGTTAAGACTACTATTACTGTTATCACTTTATTATAACTTTTACCCTGATTATTAAACTATACATATATACACACACATTAGGGTTACATTCGGGGTGTAATGGTGCACTCGTTTGTACTGAACTGTTTCAGATCAGGGCCCTCAATCCAATACGTAGATGTACCGAACTAATACGTGTAGCCTATGTGAAAAATACAGACACTTGGGAAGAAGGGTGGCAAGCAGAACCCATGTGCAGGGTTTCCCTTATATACTGTACATTCTTCAGCGGTGCTGCTGCAGAATTCTCAGCACCACTGCAAAAAACAAAACACTTTATTCTGAGGCTGGGGCACCAATAAGGGGGGTAAACATGGCAACAGAGAGTATAACAGGTACAGAAGCCGGGTTGGACATTCAAAGCGTGTTAAGTTTCATTTTCGGTTTTGGGTAGTTATGGAGCGCACCCCCCCATACCCCCCTAGCCCTTCACTGGTCTTCTTCACTGTACCGAAAATGTATAAAACCGAAGACCCCTGTACCGAAAACAAACCGAACAGAAATTTTTCTGTACCATTACACCTCTAATATACATATTGTGTGTATTATGATATTATATTAGAATATAGTTATTATTATTACTACTACTTTATTATTACTGCTTTGCTACTTGTTATTTCTACTAGTACTTTCCATTGTGCAATCATCTCATCTGTCGAAACATCATAAACGTGAGGATGAACACCGCTTACCACTCGTTATGTCAGATATTTTAATTAGAAATCACACTCACATACTTTGTGTAATGTGTGGTACAAGTGCTGACTGTTTGCTTACTACATAACAGTTCTCACTGAGCCACTGTTATGGTTATCTTAGACATGCCTAGAGGTTTTCTGTCTCTTTCATGTGTGTGTTGATAGTGGTGTCGTGTTTACCCAAGCTTAGTCCTGATAGATTTTATGTTTACGACTTGCGTAACTCTAAGGAGAAAGAATCACATGACTGCAGGGGGCAACTTTATGACATGTTTTGTCAGAGTGTATGAGTGTGCAGTACAGCGTGTCTCTCTGCTGAATGTTTGTGTAAGTGAACCTCATTATTATCCTGTCCTGTCAAACAGATGAATCCCAATATAGCCTGGAAAACTGGACGGGAGACATGTATAAGTTGCAAAGAAAATTCTTACCAAGAAATCTGGAGAGAATAAGATTTAATCTGTGAAATCTGATGTGGTGTTGGGTCGCTCTTCATGCCTGTTCGGATTCAGCGGCGTTGTGTCAGATAAGCATAATCCTCCTGTAACTATTATCCATAGCGGAGGGGTTTGATTTAATTTCTACTCAGTGTTTTAAAATGCAAAAAAAGTGACAAAATCAGTAGATAAGTAGTCTTAAAGTGTCAGCTCAGATTTCTTGCAGTGGGTCTATATGTGGGGGTTTATGTATTTATCCATAATCAGTTTATTACCTACAGTGGATGACAGGAAGACTGGCATGGAAGCCCAGCTATGTCCCACTGTGGGTGAGGGGAGCAGCAAAACAAGCGTCAGCCACCGGAGAAGGACAGACCTAAACAAAGAAATAATATTAGTTCAAGTGTGTTGGGTTGAGTATTGATCAACAATTTCTGACACACTGACTTCAAGACCTGCTCCAAAATTACACTTACAATACAATACAGCATAAAATAATAACCTATTAGTAGTCGTCTGTAATGTTAATAGTTAATAAAAATGTTAATTAAGTCATTGCTGCATAGATTTGGCATATTTCAATACTTGACAATGCATATATAAACAATTTTGCTGGTGCCAAAGAAGGATCAAAGTTTTGCCACACAACCATAACTAAGCCTATATATGTCTTATATTTAGATTTATATTTTTAGTATTTATTCTTAATATTTTTATTCATTTTACTGTCAATAGACTGTTAATGTGACTCTTCAAAGCCACACAGTGTTTTTGACGGGGTTATTTTTTGTGTGACCGATGTTTTCATTCATTCATTTGGATCCAAAGTAACAAACGGAAGTAACTGAGGCAGTGGTAGACCGTCATTTCTTGTGCTCTTCAGGGTAAAATTACTGTATTTTTTTTCTAAAGCAGTCAAGTGACATTAAAAAGGGAGTATAACACCTTCAGTTTTGCTGGAAAAGGCTGTCTGACAGCTTGACGGCAAAGTACAGCTCTGAAGACTTTCTAAATATAGTGCACACTTAAATAGGCATTGCAATTTTTACATGGGCTGCCTTTTTAGGGGACTAAAATATGTTTTGCTGCTGAGTCTGTCCACAGAAGTACACTGGTGTCCTGTCTGCTCTACTTTTAAAGGAGAATAAGAAGATGCATTTCTTTGTACTGCTCTGCCCTGTGTTTGTTTGCCCTTTTATTGTTGAGTGCTTGTGTACCGTAATGGATTTTTATTATGAACTGTAAAGCACTTTGGAACTGCTGCTTTGAGATGGACTCTATAAATAAAGTTTACTTACTGTTATTACACAGACTATAGATAAGCACCTCATACAACTCCAAATCCAAACTAATGCTCCACAGAAAAATAATCACCTACAACAATATCATAAGCCACAGATATTGTCCTGTGTACCAAACTGAATGAAGTTTAGTATTATTTTGTGCATCAATGTAAAGTTGCATTAAATCCTTTTCACTCTGAATAGAATACATTTTCCTGAGTCTAAAAACTCAATCTAAAAACAGAATTTCACCTCAGATTCAGAGAGCGCCGCCCTCTCACCACTTTTCATTGACGCTCGACAATCATACATTGAGAAATCCATCAAAGAAGAGAAAGAGAATCCCATTTCTCTTTGAGTCTCATCCTGCCAGATCTGATTGAAAAAGCTTTCATTCTTACGCTTGCTAATACACTGCATTCTGATCGCAATAACCCTCTGCAGATTCAGGGATACTTCAAAGATATTCAAAGCACCAGCTATCCCATAAAAGTGGAGATGGATTAAAATCTGCATATATTTGGACATATTTGTGATTCACATTTAGAGGATAAAGCCAGCAATAATGCAAAGAATAAAAAAGAACAAAAATCACACACACAAGCAATCACCAATCAAGAGCTCCACCATCTCCCGGATGACATGCCAAATATTAAATATGAAGTTTAAGTAATGTTTGCTGATACACTGCCCTGATGTTAATGTAGAAAATCAACATTGACATTTATATATTTTTATGTTTACCTTTCATATTATTTTTGTGTTACATCCAACATTAACTATCAACGCTATCTTGTTAAAATCACTTTTTCCCCGTACATTACCTCGAGATTTACTATAAGACTTAACTGGCTGCAATCAACAACGTAGGACTGTGTTTGTGTTGAGATATTGTACGTTCAGATGCCAAAGTGTCATATTCAATCACTTGTATTGTCTGCTAATAACACAGGAGATGTGCTGTTGATATTATCTCTGAGTGCAATAAAAGAAGGTTACCTGCGTTATTATGGACATCATTCACACTCTCATCGGTGTTTGGTGTGTCATCTGTGAAGTTTTATCAGTCCTCCACTGAAGTGCTAATTATACTGGATATCACACTGCTGATTCAGGAACTAAAGGGTCTGTGTGTGTTAGAATGTGTGTGTGATGAGCTGTTTAAAGACACAATGAGCTGGTTTGCATAAATAGACACAGCAGCAACGTGTCAGGAGGGTTAGGAAAGGTCACTTTGATTAAAATCCCTCTCCTCATTTATCCTCGTGTCTCTTTTTTTCTCCTCTCCTCTCCTCTCCTCTCCTCTCCTCTCCTCTCCTCTCCTCTCCTCTCCTCTCCTCTCCTCTCCTCTCCTCTCCTCTCCTCTCCTCTCCTCTCCTCTCCTCTCCTCTCCTCTCCTCTCCTCTCCTCTCCTCTCCTCTCCTCTCCTCTCCTCAGGTCTTCAGGGCTGTAGGCGTTTCCAGTCCTCTGCAGTCAACTACAGCTCCATGCTGCTGGAGGCTGACAGTGAGCGTCTTTACGTCGGGGCCCGAGGGGCTGTATTTGCTCTCAATGCCTCTGACATCTCATCTTCTGCTCTCACGGTGAGCTTGTTTGTTTCTTTGTGGCTGCATCTATACCATATCTCCAACTCTGCAACAGCTCCATTTGCATTTTACACCCAGGACCTTTTTCAGGCGACAATATTTCATGTTGAGGCAAAAGGATTTCTCCCCTTGTCATCTGTTGTGTGAATGTGTCTGTGTGTTTGAGCAGTTTCATTATTTTTAACTCGGTAATTCTCACTGCAGGAGCATCTTCCCACATAAAGTTACATATTCATGGAAAAAAAATAGAAAAACACTGTACTCTTAGTGTAAACAAAACCGGATTCGCACTAACACACAAATTAATTAAATCTAACACAGAAATACTAATTAAAGCATAAATTAGGGCAGTGTTTGACAGTTTCTGTAATCATTTGTTTTGTTTCTGTCCCTGAATCAACTAAAGTGAAGTTTGGAGACTTTTTCATCTAACTCAGCTCATTCTAAACAACTGAAATTGGAAGTAAGGAGAACTAGTTACATAAAAAGATAAACAGCATAAAGACTTTTTTTCTTTTCTTTTTTTTTTCTTTTTTCCCCCCCTTTTTTTCTTTGCCTTTTTTCCCTTAAAGACATTTTAAATGATCAAGTATATGCAGCATTAGTTGCTTTTAAGAAGTAATAGGGTACAGTTTTAAAACATTTTTAAGAAATGCATGGTTATTACATCTGATTACCCATTCCTATTTATACAGTAAAACACATAATGAGTCAACACTAAGCCTTCGCTGAAAGTTAGTATAAACTTAATTAAAATTTTAGTATCTTCATTTTATAGCTTGTAGACACATTTCCTGAAATTTATGCTCCATTTCCCAAAACTCTAAGCATAAGTGGGTATTTGCACACTCATCTTGACAAACTTTTTGAGTCAAAACTCTCAACTAAAACCCATGTAATCTGAAATCAAAAGTACACTCTGCCTTCAGGCGTCACATGAAAACCATTCTACTGAAAGACAACGCAAGGTAATAGTTTTACAAAAGTCCACAACAAAACAGCTGTTACTGCACTAAATAATGAATTCCTCAGCACTGTAAAATATGTTTTTCTCATTGGCCTAAACACTACTACTGGCTCTACTCATTAAACATTAGAAGTGAACAGAAAAATGCATTTATTCTGCTAAAGTATATAGCCTCTGGTCTGGATCTGACAGAGATTTTTATCAACATCAGGGTCTGTCTCTCCTATTTGTTCTAAGTATCTACATATTTTCCTTTCTGAAGATCAGGATTTTTTTTTTTCATGCAGCAGCTCATGTTTGTTTTTTAAATCAGCACCCTGTGGAGAAGAACATGGTCAGAGCTGCATGAATCACATCATTAACTATTTCTGCCCTCACCTTTTCTCTTCCTTTCCCCCCTCCTCTCCTATGTCCACCTCCTCCACCCTCAGGTCTTTATGAATGCAAAACAGGCAAACGGACCGCATCTCTTATTTGATTTTATATATATATATATATATATATATATATATATATATATATATATATATATATATATATATATATATATATATATATATATATATATATATGTATGTATATATATATATATATATATATATATATATATATATATATATATATATATATATATATATATATATATATATGTATGTATATGTATGTATGTATATGTATGTATATGTATATATATATATATATATATATATATATATATATATATATATATATATGTATATATGTATATATATATATATATATATATATATATATATATATATATATATATATATATATATATATATGTATGTATATATGTATATGTATATATATATATATATATATATATATGTATATATGTATGTATATATATATATATATATATATATATGTGTGTGTATATGTATGTATATATATATATATATATATATATATGTGTGTGTGTGTGTGTGTGTGTATATGTATGTATATATATATATATATGTATGTGTGTGTGTATATGTATGTATATATATATATATATATATATGTGTGTGTGTGTATATGTATGTGTATATATATATATATATATATATATATATATATATGTATATGTGTATATATATATGTGTGTATATATATATGTGTATATATATATATATGTGTATATATATATATATATATATATATATATATATATATATATATATGTGTGTGTGTATATATATATAAATATATATATATATATATATATATATATATATATATATATATATATATATATATATATATATATATATATGTACAGTACAGGCCAAAAGTTTGGACACACCTTCTCATTCTTCGCATTTTCTTTATTTTCATGACTATTTTCATTGTAGATCCTCACTGAAGGCATCAAAACTATGAATGAACACATATGGAATTATGTACTTAACAAAAAAGTGTGAAATAACTGACAACATCTCTTATATTCTAGTTTCTTCAAAGTAGCCACCCTTAGCTCTGATGACTGCTTTGCACACTCTTGGCATTCTCTTGATGAGCTTCCAGAGGTAGTCACCTGAAATGGTTTCCCAACAGTCTTGAAGAAGTTCCCAGAGATGCTTAGCACTTGTTGGTCCTTTTGCCTTCACTCTGCGGTCCAGCTCAACCAAACCATCTTGGTTGGGTTCAGGTCCGGTGACTGTGGAGGCCAGGTCATCTGGCGCAGCACTCCATCACTTTCCTTCTTCTTCCTTCTTTCCTACTTATCCTTCACACAGCCTGGAGGTGTGTTTGGGGTCATTGTCCTGTTGAAAAATAAATGATGGTCCAACTAAACGCAGACCGGATGGAATGGCATGTCGCTGCACGATGCTGTGGTAGCCATGCTGCTTCAGGTTGCCTTTAATCTTGAATAAATCCCCAACAGTGTCACCAGCAAAGCACCCCCACACCATCACACCTCCTCCTCCATGCTTCACGGTGGGAACCAGGCATGTAGCATCCATCCGTTCACCTTTTCTGCGTCGCACAAAGACACGGCGGTTGGATCCAAAGATCTGAAATTTGGACTCATCAGACCAAAGCACAGATTTCCACTGGTCTAATGTCCATTCCTTGTGTTTCTTGGCCCAAATAAATCTCTTGTGTTTGTTGCCTCTCCTTAGCAGTGGTTTCCTAGCAGCTATTTGACCATGAAGGCCTGATTCACGCAGTCTCCTCTTAACAGTTGTTGTAGAGATGTGTCTGCTGCTAGAGCTCTGTGTGGTATTCATCTGGTCTTTAATCTGAGCTGCTGTTAATTTGCGATTTCTGAGGCTGGTGACTCAGATGAACTTATCTTCAGCATCAGAGGTGACTCTTGGTCTTCCTTTCCTGGGGCGGTCCTCATGTGAGCCAGTTTTGTTGGAGCGCTTGATGGTTTTTGCGACTGCACTTGGGGACACATTCAAAGGTTTTGCAATTTTCCGGACTGACTGACCTTCATTTCTTAAAGTAATGATGGCCACTCGTTTCTCTTTACTTAGCTGATTGGTTCTCGCCATAATATGTATTCTAACAGTTGTCCAATAGGGCTGTCAGCTGTGCATCAACCTGACTTCTGCACAACACAACTGATGGTCCCAACCCCATCAATAAGGCAAGAAATTCCACGAAGTAACCCTGATGAGGCACACCTGTGAAGTGAAAACCATTTCAGGTGACTACCTCTGGAAGCTCATCAAGAGAATGCCAAGAGTGTGCAAAGCAGTCATCAGAGCTAAGGGTGGCTACTTTGAAGAAACTAGAATATAAGAGATGTTGTCAGTTATTTCACACTTTTTTGGTAAGTACATAGTTCCACATGTGTTCATTCATAGTTTTGATGCCTTCAGTGAGAATCTACAATGTAAATAGTCATGAAAATAAAGAAAATGCGAAGAATGAGAAGGTGTGTCCAAACTTTGTGGCCTGTACTGTACACATATATATATATATATATATATATATATATATATATATATATATATATATATATATATATTGTAATTTGTACTCACAGAGAATTGTATTTAAGTTGCGATTTTCTTTGTAGTTTTAAACCAGATGTTCAACAAATTGGATTCATGTGCCAAACAGGAACAGAGTTGAGTTCTGGAAAATATATTGGTGTCCTTTTTGGTGGATTGCTAGTTACTAGAGCCAGGAATAGCATTGAAGCAATTGAGAAAAACTGTAAAACAAGTTGATGTATATATTTGACACCACCAGGGATGAGACCAACAGTTTATTTTTATCTTTGATGCAGTATAAAACCTCTTTTACACATCTTTGCTTTTTTGCTCAGCTCATGCTGATTAAAAAAATAAAAACTGTGATCTTCTGTGGGGACAAGTCCCCTGCTGAGCTCTAAAGCATTAATGACTTGAATTATTCATCAGGAATTTATTAATCAGACCCATTCACTCAGACATGCCATACCATAACATACTCATAACAAGTAAAATAGTTTAAAATAGCTTTAGTCACTTTTGGAATTTCATTAGAATCAGTGATGTTCTATAAAGGTGATGATATATAAACACTGGCTGCATCATTTTCCATTTACATGTCTTTAAACTGCATCATCTGCACTGATTGAATCTAGTCCTCAAACTAATCCATCATGAATGTAGCATTGGCTGAGGAAGTCTTCAGTCTTCAGGTCCTCCCCTCAAGTAAAAGTAAAAAAACAAAAAACATACACATTTGAAGTTCTTCATTCAAAACCTCACACAAGTATGAGAAAAATGAATGAAAAGTAAATACTACTTTTACTTGCCAGTGTTTTATTCTGTATTATATGTGGTATTTTTGGATTACATGGTGCATTTTATATCCTGTGAGAACCAGGTATTTCTTAAAAAAAAAAAAAAAAAGAGGCCACCTTTTACATCAGTGCATTTTGCAGCAAATCCAAGAGGTTTTTTTAGATTAAGGAAGCGAATTTTCACATCATCCTTGCATTTATTACAAATGTTTAAAATCAACACCTGTAAATTGAGATTATTTTCATTGGAGGAGGAGGAAAAATTGCAGTCTGATAAGATGAGTTCATTCATTCCACTCCTCCTTCAAAAACTCTAAATAAGATCATTGTGCTTAGTTTTAACCATTTTGTTTTGTTCAGTACATGTCCTCATATTTACTGCACCTGTTAATTCCTTTTAGCACTGGTACAACATATGGTAAAACTGTATTATCAGATTTTATGTTCTTACTGCTCATAACTTTTAAAAAATATATCACTGTAAAAACTGTAAATAGTATTCTCTTGTAGCACTGTTATGGTGCGTTGTGTGACTTAACTTGTTTCTTCCTTTTGTTTGGGTTTTACTGTTTTATCTGCCTTTATGCTGCCTCTTGGCCATGTCATCATTGGAAGTGAGAACTGATTCTCAATTGACCTACCTGGTTAAATAAATATTAAATAAAAGTAAAATGGATTAAAAAAAAAAAAAAAAAAAAGGAACTAAAATTTTCACTGAAATGGCATGAAGTCAAAAGTACATGTTTGCCTGACAGATGTAGTTTAGTACAAGTATAAAACTGCACAAAAAACTGTACTCCATATTTATATTTCACTACTGTGTGTAATGTACAGTCCCCTCAAAAGTATTGGAACAGCAAAGCCAATTCCTTTTCTTTTGTTGTTCACTAAAGACATTTGGGTTAAGATCAAAAGATGAATATGAGACAAGAGTTCAGAATTGCAGCTTGTATTTCCTGGTATTTATATTGAGATGTGTTAAAGACTTTGGACATATCACCCTTTATTTGATCCCACCCATTTTTAAGTGAGCAGAACTATTGGAATTAGGGCTGCACAATTCTGGAAAAAATTGACATTGCGATTTTTTTTTTAACCCTGCGATATATATTGCGATATGAAAAAAAAGATATAATAGCTGTGTGGTTCCGACGTAAATAGTCAAACAAATTAGTTGTGTTTCCTCTCGTTGTGGCAACACGTGCAAGGCACTATTGACACAGAACACGTGTTTCAATATCATCCTTGTAGCTGAAATAATTCCAGATAACTGATGTTGCTTTTCTTTTTGGCACCAAGTCTTCATTTTTGGTGATTTTCTCTTGTTTGTTGCTCAGTTTTCATTGTTGTTACCAGCGACTCACTCCATGTGCAGGGGCGTGGTCTGCTTCGGCAAACTGATTAAGAACGCTTGTGATTGGTGGATCGCTGTGCGCTGTGTGTCAGGTACCCAGGTTGAAATTAGATCAGAACACATTGAGTTCATTTGCCTCCAACATTGCAGGACCTGAGATGTGTCTTGCGCACAGGTACATTGCGATGACAATGCCCAAATGATATATTGTGCAGCTCCAATTGGAATATGTCACTGATGGGTGTTTCTTGTAGCCCAGGTGTTCCCCTTTAGATTGATTGTTCAAACAATAAATAGCTTTGTCTGACTAGTCTTACTTTTAGCCTTGGGTTTAAACTATAAAGATTGTCTTTCTTGTTAAAGAGGATAAACCAACATGAAGACAAGACAGCTGTCTATGGGAGACAGCCATTTTGAAGCTGAGAAACAAAGGACATTCTATCAGAGCGACTGGACAAACATTGGGCATTGCCTGCACAATAATTTGGAATGTCCTGGAAAAAAAAGATACTACTGGTGTTGTGAGCCACAGACAGTGAACAGGTCAGCCAAGGAAAACAACAGCAGTTGATGACCGAAATATTGTGATAGCTGTCAAGAAAAACCCTTAAACATCAGTAAGTGACATCACCGACAACCTCCACAGTGCATGAGTTGAGGTATCACAATCCACTGTTCGAAGAAGACTCTGAGAGCAGAAATATAGAGGCCATACCACAAGATGCAAACCACTCATCATCAGTAAGAATCAGAAGGCTAGATTGGAATTTGCAAAAAAGTACAAAGATGAGCCGCAAAAGTTCTGGAACACAATATTATGGACTGATGAAACCAAGATTAATCTCTACCAAAGTGATGGAAAAGCCAAAATGTGGAGAAAGAAAGGATCTGCTTATGATCCGAAGCATACAAGCTCATCTGTGAAGCACGGTGGAGGTAACGTCATGGCTTGGGCTTGCATGGCTGCTTCTGGAACAGGCTCATTAATATTTATTGAAGATGTAACTGATGATGGTAGCAGCAGAATGAATTCAATAGTCTACAGGAACATTTGGTCTGCCAATTCACAGAGAAATGCATCCAAACTAATCGGGAGGAGGTTTGTCATGCAGCAGGACAATGACCCAAAACATACTGCCAACGTAACAAAGGACATCATCAGGGGAAAAAATGAAAGGTTATAGACTGGCTAAGTCAGTCACCTGATCTTAACTCAATAGAGAATGCATATCACCTCCTGAAGAGAAGACTGAAAGGAGAAACCCCTCAAAACAAGCAAGAACTGAATGAAGCTGCAGTAAAAACCTGGAATAGCATCACAAATGAAGAATGCAACAGCTTGGTGATGTCAATAGGTTGCAGGCTTGAGGCAGCTATTTCAAGCTAGGGTTATGCAACCAAATATTAAATGTTATGTGCCTTAAGATTTTTTGTTCCTTTACTTTTGCTCACCTAAAAATGTTGTGTTCTAATTCAAAAGGTGATATGTCCTAAGTTGTTCAACACATCTAAATATAAATACCAGGAAATAAAAGATGAAATTCTGAACTTTTGTCTCATATTCATCTTTTGATCTTAAATCTAAATGTCTTCAATGAACAACAAATGAAAAGGAATTGACCTTGCTGTTCCAATACTTTTGGAGGGGACTATACTTCACACATTCCACCACTGGAATGTAGACATGAAGAATAATGTCATTAAAAAACAAACAGCCATTGAAGTCCTGAACCTGCCTCTCTGCTTCTTACCTGATGGCAACCCGACATTAAACTCTCATGACATTTACATTAATGTTGCAGTTTTGCCTCCACCAAAGTATGCATGAGTGTGTACATAACACTCCCTCTCAACTTCTCCGACTCATGCTGTAAATGCAAAGACAAATTCTTGGGTTATGTAAGAGTTCAAAAACATGCTGTTGTTCAACTACACAGAAAATGTAGGCGTTGTGAAGTCAATTTTAACCTCCGGAAGAGTTTTACTCTCATTCATCCACTGCCACTATTTTGATATTTTGTGGATAATTATACAGTGATGTTAATAATATTAAACTGTCCAACTATGTGCTCTCGCTGTTAAATAATGTTTTGTAGATTGAGTGGGAAGCTTCCCCTGAGCAAAAACAGCAGTGTCTGAGCAAGGGAAAAGACAATAAGGTACGCATTTATTTGTTGTTTCCCCTCTGTGCTTTCTTATAATCTTTCGGTCTTTACTTCTCTTCTGAGTATTGCTGTTGTTTACTTTAGTGTTACAGTGGTTCTGTTTTTATTTCCCCCTGTAGACGGAGTGTTTTAATCACATTCGCTTCCTCCAGAGGTTCAACTCCACTCATCTCTACATGTGTGGCACTCATGCCTTCAGACCTCTCTGCGCATACATAGTAAGTCCACACACAACACTCTGCAGTGTGTAGTCCATGAAATATTTATTTTCTGCTCTGCAACCTGTTTGCACTGAGCATTCATCACTGAATTCATCTGCTTGTAGATCTGATCATGCTGGCCAATATGGGAGTTTTTAATACACTTTTGCTGATAAAGTTGAAATAAAATATATGGACCTCTTTTCATGAAGTGTGATTTATTGTTGATAGATAAAGTGTAACTTGGGCTCACCATGTGACCATTGCACAAGGTCAGAGGTGATTATTGATATGTATAAATAGGAATAAAAAGAAGAATATATCTGAAAACAAATTATTACAACTTTATTTGCAGCGTTGTCTATAATACTGTTTGAGTTAAGTATTCTCTTTATATATGTACTATTTGCCAAATGGGACATCTTAGCTGTTTCAATTATTACAGAAATATATCATTACATTTAATCTTATTCACGTCTCATGAACTGATTACACTTCACTTGAAATTGGAGAACATTTCTAGAGGTTTTGATGTATCTGTCTATGTTTTAAACTAAAATAAAAGCTCTTCTCTTTGTATTTTGTGTCTTTTGTAGAATGAGAAAAATTTTGTGATGTCCTCTCAGCCTGAGGAAGGCCGAGACAAATGTCCCTACAGTCCAACAACAGGCTACACCGGACTTATAATAGGTGGGTTTTTTCCTCTTGAGGTGGATTGTTACCTCCGCCAAGGAGGTTATGTTTTTGCCAGGGTTTGTTTGTCTGCCTGTTTGTTTGTTTGTCTGTCCGTTAGTGTGCAACATAACTCAAAAAATTATGGACAGATTTTGATGAAATTTTCAGGGTTTGTTTGTCTGCCTGTTTGTTTGTTTGTCTGTCCGTTAGTGTGCAACATAACTCAAAAAATTATGGACAGATTTTGATGAAATTTTCAGGGTTTGTTGGAAATGGGATAAGGAAGAAATGATTAAATTTTGGTGGTGATCGGGGGTGGGGGGGCCCACGGGGGGGGCCACTGATCAGCCTTGGCAGAGGTCTGCGCTCTCCGAGTGCTTCTAGTTTCATATTTGTCCAAGTTGAACATGAACAAAAGGACTGAGAAGCCTTTAATTATTGAAGAATTTTGTTCTTTAACTTAAGTGTTTGGATTATTTCAGCAAAAATAATGATATATAGTACTACGACAGACTCATACTCATGATGGGTTTGCGTCACTTGTCAGGTGCTGCACATGCAAATTTACTTATTTATCAGCTAATGTTTGTCACTTTTCATCTTTCTGTGATGATAAAAGCTGTTTGCAGTGATGGTCTTTATTAAATGTGTCACTGATATTTAAATAAAAACAAAGAAACAGAAAAGATGTTGCTCTATTTTTAACACTTGGCTACTTTCCTCTGCTGTCTGTGGTATCAAGCCCACTGATACTGCTGAAAATATAAAGCTTTAGGTATGAGTCAGTAGCGAATGTTTACGGCAGCAGGATGCTGGTTCTGTGTAAGATATTGAGGTTACACAGTCAATACACAGAACGACTGTGTCACATAGTGGTACAGTGTGTCCCACAGAGATGTTTTTAATAGTTGCTACAGTAATAGAGGTGTTTAACGCAAAGCTACAGGAGGACAAGCAAAAGTTTTTAATGTGATTTATTGACTATATTTAAATCATATTGTTGTTACTGGGTTCAATTCCAACACCAGTCGATGGGGGTGGAACCTTTCTGTGTGGAGTTTGCATGTTCTCCTTGTGTCTGTGTGGGCTCTCTCCGTGTACTCTGGCTTCCTCCCACCATCCAAAGACATGCACTGATAGATTAATTGATTAATTTAAATTGCCCATAGGTGTGAATGTGAGAATGATTGTTTGTCTTTGTATGTCAGCCCTGTAATGAACTGGTGTCATGTCCAGGGTGTACCCCACCTTCGCCCATAAGTAGCTAGGATAGGCCTCAGCGACCCTCGTGACCATAGTGAGGATGAAATAGGTTCAGAAAATGAATGAATGACTTAAACATATTGTCCCTTTAACCAAAATGAAATGATAAAACTTTGTTCTTCCAGATCAGCAGATCTACACAGCTGCTCAGTACGAGTTTAGGAGTTTTCCAGATATTCGCCGCAACTCTCCATCTCCCACACTGAAAACAGAGGATGCACCCACACGCTGGCTGAACGGTGAGTTAATCTTCAGAAATGATAACGGCCTTAAATAACTCTAGCTGGCAGTATCAGCAGGTGGTCGGAGCTCTGGTCCATCAAGCAGCTTACAAACAGCTCAGCCTCCGAATCAGTCTGTACTTTACTAATCAGCAGCTTAGATGCAGTTTCTCTATCAGATTCAGTGGAAAAACAAAACATAACAGCCAATCAACTATGCTACTCATAGCATCACTGACTCTTAAACTATAGTGAATTATTTTCTTGTATATGCAGGGATAATTTGTTATTTGAACATGTTCTTCCAAATAACACGGACCTGGATTTATAATATGTTTCTGATTCATTAACCATGTAATAAATAATTGATGTAGCTGCTGTTAGTGTAGCTGAAAAGAGTGAGAGAGGCCGAATACACTGATAAATATTCTGTTTAATGCAGACTTGATGAATCCAATCAGTGATTCCACAAAGACTCCATGAGCTGCAACAATGAATCAATTAGTTGTAAATGAATCTACAGTTGTTTTAATATTCAATAATAAGTTTGCATAATTTTTAAGAGAAAAAAAAAAAATTCAGTACTTCCTCTTTTCTATCCTCAATAACAGTGAACTGAACATTTTCAGGTTGTGAACTAATCGAGATGTGATGAAAAAGTCATGGATTTTTTCACCATTTTCTGGCATTTTATATATCAAACAATTAAGTAACTGAGAAAATAAACATTAATAAATAATGGAAATAATCATGAGTTGCAGCCCTGTTTAAACTTTGTTGCTAGACAAAATGCAATAAAAAGAAATCACTTTATGAACTATAGATCTTTTTTCTCCTCCATACAGAGGCTGACTTTGTGGGTTCGGCATTGGTCAAGGAGAGTGAAGGCAGCAGCAGTGGAGATGACGATAAGATCTACTTCTTCTTCACAGAGAGGACAGAGGAGCAGACAGCAACTTACAGCCACAATAGGGTGGCGCGAGTGGCTCGGGTTTGTAAGGTGAGAATAGATCAGATCCAAGAGATATACGCAGCTGGGAGAGAAGCTGTGGAGTTGTTGATGATAGGAGTGGGTGCTATAACAGATGATAAGCTGCATGGGGAATGCACTGGTAACAAGGCCCCGAGGTGATTATATGAACAGACTGTAGCTGATAAATGGCTTGCAGAAACAGTGTGTTTCACAGCGAGAGGGAAGGATGACTGCAGGGAAGAGACAGACTGTTAAACATCTTGAGCATCGAACATGTGATTGATTTACATTTCCAGCTGTCCTGGAAGGAGTTAACAACAGTGAGAGCTATTTGAGAAAATTTTACAGAGTAATAACGCTGTCCTCTTCTCTCCTGCCGCGCTAATAAAATTAAATCAGCAGTGGCTTGTGTTTATCGACAAGGTCCACAAAAATATATAAAAATGACAAGGCCAATCTTATTTTGTTGACTCGCATACTTACGTTATATTAAATGTCACCAACAGTGTTTACATTTGGGGACAACTATGGTTTATTTCAATACAATGTCCCTTTTCATTTGGTCGGTACCATCACTTTTCATTTACAAGGAAACACAATAAATATTGGATTAAAGTTGGAGTCTGATGAAGGCAGCTGTAATAAGTCATGTCCATACAGCTTATATCATACCATGGAATGTACTTGTGCATTTACTTTATTTTTATAAAGCATTATAAAATGGTTTCCTAGAGAGCTAATTTATTAAAAGTACATTTCAACATGAATCTATGTTTCTACAATGTACATCCAGTGACTGAGGTTACCTACCAAGTCAATGTGTGCAGTAATGTAATGTAATATTTACATCGAACTTATTATGTACTCCCACTACAACGTATTTTGATATTTGTGTGTGCTGCTTGGCTGAATGCACTTAATACAGAAATCTAAGCATAAACTGATGTTACAGAACCAGACTAGAATGCAGATAGGTCACTACTCCCCCTGCTACTGTATTTCTCTTGGCCTTGTGTAGCTTTTCCAATTTCACAACCTGAAATAAATTCACCTCACAATTTCTATGTTTAGCTTGCTGAAGGACACACTTTTATACACACACCTGTGGATTTCAGTGGGGAATCTTACCTATGGGAAGCCATAATCTTATTGAACGTATCATTATTGCTTTCCCTTGCCATCTGTTGCACTCTTTAGGAGGTGTGCTTCCCCTCATGTGCAACCTTGAGCCAAGAGTCCATATTGCCTTTACCTCATCTGACCCTCTCTTCTCCCTCTGCTCCGTTTCCTCCTCCTCCTCGCCTCTTCCCACAGGGGGACAGAGGAGGTCACTTAACTCTCCAGAAGCGGTGGACGTCCTTCCTCAAGGCCAGGCTTATGTGTTCTCTGCCTGAGTACAACTTCCACTTCAACATGCTGCGCAGCGTGTTCGTCGTGCCTGGCCACACACCGCAGGCTACTCTCTTCTTTGGCATCTTCGGCCTGGAGTGGTGAGTGGGAGCTTTGGTGTTGTCAGCAGCTGAGGGGGCTTTGAGGATGCAAATGTAAATGAGCAAGTCAAAGATAAAAGAGACCAATCGATACGCTAAGACATTCACAGATGACAGAGAGGGACGAGATGAAAGGGAGGGGTGAAAGACAAAGCGAGGGGAACTTTTTCGTCTCAGCATTGTGGAAAAAAGAATCAATTAAAGGAGTTTAAGGAGAGAATATTAATTAAAATTCAGATTTAGATGAGCTACAAAGAAGCTTAAGCACTTGTGAAGGAACATAGTAAAAAGTTTTTGCATTAGTGAGCTGGCTTTTAGGAGGCACATTCGCTGATTATCTTCTTTACTCTTTATGCTTTGCCTTGAACAAAGGTTTCTTTTTAAATCTGCAGCACTTTTTCTCTCTGATTCTGTATTTGTCTAAAAATAAGATGTCGTGTTCAGTGTCATTTGCTACCATCCATTAGGAGCTGTATTTTGTTTTTGGATTTTTTTATCAGAATGTGAGCTTCTATTATTTTACTTCTTGTGACTTCTCCATTTTGTAGTTCTCTACTTTCCCCCTCCTACTCATCCCAAACATGTATCACTTCTAATTATCTCCTTACCCTCTCTGTCAGTGCTTATCCCCTCCCCCTCTCCCCTGCGCATTCTTCCCATTTGTCTCTTTCCATCTTCGCAACTAGGTGAGTTTGTGATAGACTGTACGTACACTGCTGTCACTATGGCAACCCTGGGTTTACCGCTGTTATTGTATGTGGCCTGTAGTCTGGTCTTTCTCACTCCTTTTGTATGTGTGTGTGTGTGTTTTCTGTCTTTAGGAAGAGCGTGAAAGCGTCTGCAGTTTGTCGCTTCTCACTCTCTGAAGTCCAAGAGGCTTTCCAAGGACCCTACATGGAGAACCAGGACTCTGGCTCTAAATGGAAAGAATACACTGGGAAGATACCTGACCCACGTCCTGGAACGGTAAATCCACAAAAAAAGGCACCACTGCTCTCCCTGTCCTGAAAAACACTCTATTCATCCTTTGAAATCGTAGACGATAGACAAGAAATGGAAGCAACCATCATGATGTCACCCATTGTTTTGGTGACTAATGTTTTGAAGAATTTTGGCTGTCACAGTTTATTCTTTTTTTTTTACCAGAAGTGAGTCTTATTTCACAGAAGGGTGGAGCTAATGAAGCGTGACAAGGGAAACTCACAAATCTAACAGTACGATTAAGGAAATACTTAAGAAAACACCAAATAATTTACTTTCACTTCATTTACATTGCATTAACACATAGTTCCAATCTATAATAGTACAACACTAATGTCAGCTTTGCATTATGTATAAACCCAGCAAGTCATTAGCTAATTCCAAGCTAACATTAGCTAATATACTAATAATAATGTAGTTAATAGGTAGGTTTTGTAATTAGGTACCTGTAGCCTTCATGGCCTTAAGCGGTCATTTGAATAACTGCAGCTTCAGTTTAATTTTTCAGCCTCGGAGGTTGCTGTTTCTTTGTAATCTTGCAGGATTCACTCCAAAAATCCCCAACAGAGAGCAGATGAAGTGATCATTCAGGCAGATGCATAAAAGGCAAAGGCGAAGGATGAGATGGTGGGGGAAAGATAAGAAGGTTGAGTGACATCCTCTAGAAAAAGGCTCTAAACACAACCAGCTTATGTCACTGACACCCTTTTCCATGGTGATTAGCCTCAGGCTGCAGCTTTGGCGACAATGGCTTAGTGTGGCAGCCAAGGCTGTGGCATCGTTAGAAAAAGCAGACGTTATCCACTGTAGTGTCACTTCAACACTTTGCAGGACTTTATTTGAACTTTGTGGGTTGCTGTTAAACGGTAACGAGATACGGTCAAGGGTTTTAACTTAAGAGCGTGAAAGCCTCTTAGATGAGTTGGCTGAAATAATTTGAAAGGGACAAAAGAAGGAGAGAAGTATTTGTCATAGGCAGGTGCAGAGAGAGCTGAGCCCAGTGCATGTCAGCACAAGCCAACCGCCAAATTCACTCACGCAAATCACAATCTTCCTCATGTTAGCATATTCTCCTTGATCCTTTAATTGTCCCAGCACACCATGTAGCTGAGTCCGCCCTCTCTCCTTCCTTCTATCCATCTATTTACAGATAACTGCATCACAAATGAGCCAAAACCAAAAAATGTTCTTCTTTTCCCACCAGCATGGCTTGTCTTTTGCTCATTACCCCACTGCTCATCCCTCTCTTTGGCTCGTTTTCCTGTAGTGTATAACGGACACTCTGAGGGCCAGAGGCATCAACATCTCCACCTCTCTGCCAGATGACGTGTTGGACTTTGTCAGGAGACATCCTCTAATGTCCCAGCAGGTCCAGCCTTTAGACAAACGCCCCCTGTTGTTTAGAAGGACTACAGACTACACACACATGGCCGTACATATGATCCAAGGCTTAGATGGACAAACGTACCATGTACTATACATGGGCACAGGTGTGTATGAATGTGCTTCAGGTATAAAGGGTGCTGAAAGTTAATCACAAATTGTAATGTGCAAGTTTTTTAGACTGATTTTCAGATTGCTAGATTACTTCTTACTTTCTCAATAGCTGGTAAATTCCATCCATTCATTTATGACATGACATAAAGATAAAACCTTCAAGATAGGCAATCCACCTAACTAACAATTTGTTGTTTTTCATCAGTTACATTATTTTTCCATGTAAGCCAGCTTTTAATGAATTGAAAGAGCCCCAATCATTTTCTCAAACAAGAATTGTATTCATCATTATATTTGGCATAAAAATGTTACTGTATGCCAAAAAGGGTCTGACCCTCCTCTAAGGATAAGCCTGTTAGTCTGTCAATATATCTGTTCTTTTTTTATTTTTAACAATTTTTTCGAAAACAGCCCTGCAAGAAACAGAGTGATCTAATAATGAATATAATAATGTTCTTGCATTCAAAACCAGATCAAGGATTTTTTTTCTCTCACTGTGCTCCTTCCATTGTTGTCCAAAATATATTAAAGCTATCTTGCTGGTGTATAAAAACCTCAAAAGACCACCGCATTTGTATTAATCTGTGGCTGAGAATAGCCTTGAACTAATTCAGTGTTATTCAGTTGTTTTAGAAATAGTTTGGCCTTTTTAATGGAAATGTTATTTGTGTATAAGGTATCTTCTTTAAGAATGAAATGTATCTGGGTGCCATAGACAGAAAGAGGAAACCAAAATGGACAGAAGAGAAATAACACATTATTCATGTTTTCATTTAATTTATTTAATCTTAAGAAATTAAAGAACAAGCCCTCCAGCTTGAAAAATTTCTTCTACCCATGCTGCATTAACAAGGCAACAAACAAAACAAGTGGTGCCAGGCACAACAAACCCCGCCCCTTGCACATATTTCACCCATTATAAGTAAATGGGAAGACTTTAAAAATTCATAAAAAATTTTAACTTTGATCTACTTTTGCCAAAATGTAATCACTGGCAGTCTAGTTTTGCTGCTACAGACGTGAAAATTTGCAAATTATAAGTAAATTGGGGGGGGGGATTGAAAAAAATTTATTAAAAATTTATACTTTGATCTACTTTTTCCAAAATATGAAGGGATCTATTCTGGGTCACTGGCAATCTATAAGTCAAATTTGGTATGAATTCAACCAATAGTTTTGCTGCTTCAGACATTTGAATTTTTGCCCATTATAAGGAAATTAGGAAAAAAAGATTTTAGAAATTCATAAATAATTTCAACTTTGACCTACTTTTCCCAAAATGTACAGAGATCTGTTCTGGGTCAGTGGCAATCTATAAACCAAATTTGGTATGAATTCAACCAATAGTTTTGCTGATAGACTGTTAACAAAGAAACAAACTGAATGAGGACGGGGTAATAAAGGCATAAAATATTATATAATGGAAAATATGAATCTCATGTCAGGCGTCCTCTAGATGAAGAGTGTTTAGATAAGTGTAAAACCTTAGTTGTGTAGTAGGATATAGAATCAGGACGAGGTCATTCTAGTTTTCTTTCCTTCGTATGTCTCTCAGATGAAGGCTGGTTACACAAAGCTGTTCAGGTTGACGGTCACCTCCACATTATTGAGGAGCTGCAGGTGTTTGAGGAACCACAGCCTGTTGACAGCCTTCTGATCTCTGACAAACAGGTACGTCTGAGATGATCACACACATCCACAACCTGTAATCCCCCTCGCTGTATTTAAATCCTCTTTCTCCCCTCTAGATGAGTGTGTACATTGGCTCTCCGTCAGGCGTGGTGCAGCTGCCTCTTTCCAACTGCCGCAGATACACTACCTGTTACGACTGCATCTTTGCCAGAGACCCGCACTGCGCCTGGAACGGAGCCCAGTGTGTGGAAATGATGGCGCATGCAGACAGGTGTGTACTGACGTGAGTGTGACTGGATCAGGTGATTTAACTGCTGCAGGTGCCCTTTTGTGTGTTCAAATTCTAAGTATCACTGTGACCTGTCATGGCGTCAGCTTATAGGGCTGTTGCGTAATCACGGCGCTGGCAGAAACTTGATGTCGGCTGTGGTTGTAAATATAGTGTGCAGCTGTGTGCTCTGTGTGTAATGATTAAACTTAGCAGATGTGCTTACTCAGTACTATGTTGTTATGAATGCTATAACTGAGAGATATTCAGTATCATACAGCTCTGGAAAAAAATAAGAGCAAAATTATCACTTTCTCTGATTTCACCATTTATAGGTATGTGTTTGAGTAAACTGAAGATTTTTGTTTTATTCTCTAAACTACCAACAACATTTCTCCCAAATTCCAAATAAAAATATTGTTATTTAGAGCACGTATTTGCAGAACACGACACATGGTCAAAATAACAAAAAGACGCAGGTGTTTTCAGACCTCAAATAATGCAAAGAAAACAAGTTCATATCCATTTCTAAACAACACAACAGTATTGTGTTGTAACTTGGGAAAAGTTCAGACATCAATATTTGGTGGAATAACCCTGATTTTCAGTGACAGCTTTCACGTGTCTTGGCTCTCCACCATTGCTGGTTGCTGACTTTATGCAGTTCCTGGCATAGAAATCCAAGAAACTCAGCAATGTTTGATGGCTTGTGACCATCCATGTTCCTGCAGAAGTTTTCAAAGTGGGTTCAGGTCTGAGATTGGGCTGGCCATGACAGGGTCTTCATCTGGTGGTCCGTCATCCACACCTTTATTGACCTAGCTGAGGCCAGGAGCATTGTCTTAATAGAAAAAACAGTCCTCAGAGTTTGGGAACATTGTCAGAGCAGAAGTCCAGTAGCTTTCAGTAGTTATTTTTGGATTCCAATTACTTTTGTGGTACTAATAGCTAGGGCTGCTCGATTATAGGAAAAAAAAATAATCACGATTATTTTAGCAATAATTGAAATCACGATTATTAAAAACGATTTTTTTGTTAACCTTAAAGTTGTTTACTTTTTTCTTGCAAAACAATGTAAAATATACTCTTTAAACATAAATAAAGCTTTTAACCACTAAAACAAAGTATGTTCACTTTTGTACGAAACAAAAAAATCTTTGAATGCAAATAAGTGTACTGTAAATTCAAGTGTTTCCTTTTGTAAATAAATAGTGCACTGTAATTAAACTGCTATAGACTTGCCATAGAACTGTAGCAATAAAAAAAAAACTCACGTAAAGTGCAAATTATAAATTCAAGTATGTTCAATGTAGTATGAAACAGTAAATTCAGTGGCGTGCCGTGAGGTTTCAGTTCAGGCCTTCTGTATACATCAGCCATCTAGAATACGCACGCTAGGGTTATACGGGGTAGGGTTAGGTTAGGTTAATACGGGAGTTGCAGCGTAAAGAGATTCGGAGACTGAAGATTGCATTGCGGACGAAGTTGTAAACGGAGTTGTTTTTATGTGTTTTAGTTTTTCATAAGATTATGATAAAGGTGGCGGTGGTTAAACTTCAGATGGTTACAAAGGTTTGTTGTGTTAGCGGTCAGTGCGGACACAACTACGAAACACTTTTTGCACGTGATGTGTTTTTGCTCTTCGTCTTCTTCATCAAACCCAAAGTGATTCCATACAATTGAATTTGACTTGCCTTTTTTGTTTACCAAGCACTTCTGCTGTGATTCTCCTGCCGTTTTTCCAGACCGCTAGGTACAACTTTCCTCTTGGGGTGGACCTGCCGGCTAGCTGGCAGCAGTAGCTTAGGGGGGGGCGGGGCAGAGCAGCTCATGGGAGCTTGCGTGCGCGTGAATTAAATCAACTCAAAATTAATAATCGTTTTTTCTCGATTACATAATTTTTGTAATCGTTGCGTGTAATAATCGAAATCGTAATCGAATTTCGATTAATTGCACAGCCCTACTAATAGCACTGTTTTTGCCTATTGTAAGAAGATAGTAATGGCCACAGTAGTTGTTTTTATACTCTTCCCTCTTAAATAAGACATAAATCCGGTGTTTATTAAGTAGAATGACATATGCTTGTGTTGGAACTCAACAGACACAGGAATGGAATGGCTGTCATACATGCAGACATGCTGATTTCAGAGGAAATTGCATTTTTAGCATAAATTCTGTTCATGTAGTTCTCTCAATCGCCAGCAATTAATGACTGACTTTTTAACACTGCTCATACATACATGATAAGTAGCTACCATAGAATTTTGTTGCTACTGTAATTTTTTTTCACAATTGTAGTTGTATTTCTACCTCTGTAATTGTTATTTGTCTCCTTCTGCTGTTTTTTCTTAGTCCACCCTTTTTTGTTTTCCCATCTGTCTCATTTCTTCTTCAGCTGTTCTTCTAGTATTTGTAGTTGTTTTGTTTGGTTGTGGTTTTTCCTGCCTCTTTTTCTTCTCACGTCTATAATGTAGCACATATATAAACATCATGGATACAGCATCTTCTCTCAGACTCACAACCAGTTTTAATTCAGTCTGACTTAAAGAAGCAGAGAGAATTCATTTTAAACCTAAAAACTACCAACAATATATGTGAATTTTTATCCAGATACTAAAGAAATGCTGGAACTCCCTTTTCTGCGTACCCAATATTAAACCAGCCTGAGTTGAAATAGCTGTTAAAGTTGATTTTAAGTCCCTGAATAGAATAGATTAATTGAACTCCGCCCACAAATAGCCATTACCCAATCACAGCTTTGCAACTGTTAGTGCACATCTAGGTCAAGCCTGCTGAGCTGTGTGTGTGGAGCTGTTGAAACAGTGAAGAAAGAGTTTTAGCTTTTCCAAACAATGTGAGGCATGAATTCACACTGGGCTTATCTGCTCAGATATAATGTAAGCAATTGTAATCAGCTTATTTGATTCTACATTTTCTAGAAAATTGCAGTTTGGACTAGTAAATGTATCATATGTGCTGTTAAAGAGCAGGCACAGCAACAACTACTAAAGAGGAGTGGGTGAGCAAGCATGTGTACTTGATTTAATGTTAAAACATGTAAATTGAATTATTTAGATTTTACTCTTGGTGCTCATTGTTGTGTTTCTTTGCCTTCACAGATCTACATTAATCCAGGACATCCAACACGGCAGCAGAGGATGTGAGAACACACAAGATGGTAAGCCGAGATCTCATCGTCTGCTAGGTGCTGCTGCCGCCAAAAAGAAAAGGAATTTTTTTTTTTAATGTGGTGAATGATAAAAGAGAGATTAAAAATAGAGAATGTTAGGAAGTACTAGAAAGATGTGTTCTTGTCGTGAGATGGCATCAATTCCTCCTTTCAAAGTTGATCATGCATTCTGTGGTTCTCTAGTCCCTTCTTTAATCACATTTTGTTATCTCTGGAGAGAAATCTTTTTGATATTCAAGGCAGGCAAATGATTTCTCTCTTCACAATTTCAATCTGGTAATTGTACCATCTTCTGTCACCACATCGTTCTCACTGTAAAAGGTAATATGTCTCTGGAGTCACTTAGTTTGGACCGCTTTAGTCGATTCATTAGATCTTAAGCAATTAGGACTAAAACGTGTCAGAGGCTCAGGTGTATGTAAACTTAATTCAGTGTAATAGGCATCATGCAAAGATAGGTTTGTTCTGAAAACATAATGTATGGCGCAATTTTCTCATAATTGGAGTTTTTTTTAATTAGGTTTTCACATATGTTCTAAGAGGGATTTACTGCCTTTATTGACAAAGAGAAAACACTATCATGTAAGAAGCCTCAGTCAGACCAAAATAATCAAAAACAACAAAACTACACTCATATTCTGTAAATCATATTGAAGTCATAACCTCAAAGGATTGAGTGAAATAACTCACATTTTAGTTAAGATAAAGAAATATTTAAAATATGTACGTAGTAGTATTTCATCTTTGGAAATAATCTGTGATAAAGCAGTGAAAAGTGAACATCTGGTATAAATATGATATCAGGGTTTTGTTGTGTGCAAATTAATTCAGTGGCAACAACATTCTATTACTAACAATTAGCATATAAATGAACCACATCTGATGTTGAAAACCATTCTGAAAACAATTAATATCCCAACAGCAGAATATCCAAAGGTCACGCTAAAGGGCCGTCGTATTGAGCTAAACAGCAGCTCATCCACTCGCCCACTGTTAACATCCCACACTGTCATGTCCAGGTTAATATGCATGACAGCCACATTCATTTAACCTCCTCCGTATTATTCATGAAACACTTCGCTTCATGCCTGTTTGACGATTCTCTCTTTATTTGTCATCACTGTTCTGTTGACATGTCAGACAGCCGTAACCTTTATATTTATATTCTCTGATCATTTCAGGTCATATAGCTCCACACGACACAGGTTTATTTGATATTTTGTCTTGTGCTGATTGTAGACAGCGTGACCCAAAGACATGCAGTGTAAAATTGTTCATTTTATCTTTGGTAACATTTTTCTGAATTTAAAAATCCTGACATATGGGCTAAGATGCGTCTGGAATAATCAGTGTTGATTATGCAAATTTCCAACTGTCAGGTGGATATACTGTGTTATGTAGTGATTTATCGAGTTTATGTAAGCGGTCACACTTTTATCATGAGCTGAATCTCTTATGGATTTGTTGAATAAGACCAGCACTGAAAAACGAAAAGAGAAAATATGGAGGTTCTTGCATGATACTCAGTGTAAATCATAAAAGCAGACTGAATATTAGTGTGTTGTTTTTACCAGATGTTGTTCAGCGGAGCCGCTCTGTGCGGGTGGGTGATGATGTGCTGCTGCAGTGTGAGCTCAGCTCTAACCTGGCGACTCCACTGTGGACCCAGGACGACCGGGAGCTGCAGGGCTACGGCCTCAACTCCGGCTTCAGAACCGGCACCGATGGTCTGCTCATCATCGAGGCCCGGCAGGACCAAAGCGGACAGTACACCTGTTACGCCGTGGAAAACGATGTCAGAGTCGCCATGGTTACCTACAATGTCACCATCCGCGTGGACCTGCCCCCTCCGCCACCTGTTGAGCCAACTGAAGACCTTTACAGCCTCTTTCTGACTTTCCCAGCACCAAGTGAGTCCCCCTCCTCTGAAAGACCCCTTCCTCCTCCCCCAGCCCCACTGCTGCCCACCTCTGACCTGCTCAACCCCAGGAACATGGAGGCCATGTACCTGTCCCTCATCACCATCCTCGGAGGCCTGTGCGTAGTCCTCACCGTGGTCCTCATCTACGTTGGCTTCTGTCTGCGAGTCGGTCACAGGGGGAAGTACTCCTTACGTGCCGCTGCTGCCGCCTACCCCAACAGTAAAAGAAACAGGAACAGAAAACACCACCGTAACTCCGCCCACATGGAGCTCAAAACCATTTCCAACGGTAACGGCATTTGTAATGGAATTTCTAAGCAGTACAACGGCGACATCCATGACGGAGGCTTTCTCCAGATCGTCCCAGGAGAGGGTCACACATCGCACAACAGGGAGTCTCCTCCTCCGGCCCCTCCTCTCCCACCCACCCCTCACCTTCCTTCCCCAGAGGCTGACTTCCCCAACGGTCTGTCGGCCACCCTGCCCAGCGTCCTGAGGAGGATGAACGGCAATAGCTACGTGCTTCTGAGGCAGAGCGACTCGGACAACTCGTCGCCGCTCTGCTACTCCTTTGCCGAGGAGCTCAACAGGATCTTAGAGAAGAGGAAACACACTCAGCTGCTGCCCAGGCCTGATGAGAGCTCGGTGTAGGAAAACGTAGCTCCCCCTGTGGTGGGAAGACTGCAAAGTACTGAGTGGTGCTGAAGTGCCTGCCATATGACCACTGTTACTGAGAACTACAGCAGTAACAGTCTTATCTGCATTCTTGGATTGTTCCAAGTCCACATGTAGACATTCCTGCTTTTTGAACCTTTTAACTGTTAATTTCCAAACCCATGAAAATGAAAAATCATGATGAGGGAAATCGCATGAAATGGATAAAAGAATTTTTCTACCTCAGGTAAATGTTGCCCAGAAGGAAATGCAAGGTCAAACTGTAGTGTGATCTGAGCATCTCCTAGAGCTCTGATCCACCAAGCACAAACAAAACACAGACTCCAGTGAAGAGGAGAGGCTCGTGGGAATACACATGGAGCTTAATGTATGTACATGTGAGGGTCTCTGCACTGTGGCAGCCATGTTTGGCTTGTTTTTAACATAGAGGGCAGCTAGCCAAATTTTGTTTGCACTGACAACTGCACAGATGGCCTATGCATTTTTAAAGCGTGTCATTCACACTTTATAAGTATTGGGGCAAATGGACATGGTGATAGAGGGAGTTTTTTTTTGTTTTTTTTTTTTGCAGTGTTTTTCATTTTAATCCAGACCAACTAACTGCAATAAGCCTGATATAACAATATACAATAACTCATGACAGCACACATTTAACACCAGCTATTGTTGAAAATGGTGAATTAATCATTACTTACGATAAATTAATGTTTAAAAAAAAAGGTTTTTCTTTAATATGTCAATAGAAAATAATGATTACATTGACATAACATTTTCAAGTATAAAAACAAATAATACAAAAATATTATTTAATCATTAGTAATATAAAGGTTCAGTAGGTCATAAAACTTTGATATTGAGTGAATGTTAAAAGAATTCTTTGATATTAATATTGTAACCCTTCATTTACAAGATAAATACAGATTATTTCACCATTTTTAAGACTTTTTAGAGGATTAATGGACACCTCAACAATATGTGACAGTATTATACATTTGATGCACTTTAAATATGTGTTTTAAAGCGCTTTGGTAAAGACACAGACTCTTCAGAATATAATGACACTGCAACAAGTGAATTCTGTCGCAGAGGAACTTTTGATTGAACATTTTTTAGTGTGAAGAGCTGCAACAGCAGAGGCCACAGCTGTGTGTACCTGATCTGTTTGACAGAAGTGGATAAGAAGGAAAACACTGACCGCACCTCAGCAGAGCCTGGATCCAGCACAGAGTGGCCTCCTGCACGAGACCATAACAGAGAATAACAGACTGTGGGCCACAGAGCGGCAAAAAAGCATCCAAGGTAAATAGTTTTTATGTCCTCCTAACCTAACGCATCAACCCCTGCACCGGCACTTTGCCAAACAAGCACTTAAAGGCATGTACCAAGGTGAAAGTGCAAATGTTCACCTCAGCAATGCTTTACTACAGCGATAGAACAGTGTTTTAGTAAAAGAAATAAGAAGATCTGGGACCTAGTTTGCTTGCAGTTTGTTGATCAGAGTCCTGCGCTGTTTATCATTTGTTGAAAACTTTCAGAGTTGAGAGAAGCCAAATGGAAACATCTGCTGTGGTCTGATTCACAGTGATATCATCTCAGACAAGTTAATTTCACATCATAGTCCATTTATAGGAAAAAAAACATGACAATTTAAAATGACGGGAATTAAAATGACCAAGGCTTAATTTCTAGAAATTGGAGAGACATGAAAGCTTAAATATGATTTAAACTGAGAAACTGTCCTTAAACAGAATATCATTTTTATGCTGGTACGATGGTCTCACAATTAGCGTTTATTTTCCTCACCGCTGTCTTCTGCTGCCTCTTGCTGTTGTTCGGCTGTTAGAGGGCAGTATTAATTAAAGTCTTCTGACAAGTCTGACCTTATTGTTCAGTGCAGAAAGCAGTAGAGAGAAAAATATCCTCCCAGGGATGTAAAGTACGCAACACTAAGGCTCTTTTTATTTTCCCCTTGGCCTCAGACAGAGGTACGCTTTTATTATTTCTGTATTTAGATTGGGAGATGCAAGGACAGACCCAGCACATATGAGTATGTATAGTAGGCTTTTATTAGCGTAGCAGAACAACAGATGATCCTTTGACACTCTTGCACAAATGCACATTTGATTTAATCATTAAGAACTTGTCTGTGATGTGAGGGTGTGAGATCTGTGCTGCAGCGATTCACAAAGAGCTTGAAGAGCAAAGCTTTCCAGTCAGTGGCACTGATCAAAGACATGAGGGGAGAAGGACGCAGCTGCACACTCCACACATTAAAAGTCTTCATTAAAGACCTCATTTCAAAGCACAAATCAAGGTGAACACAGTAGCAGTTTTATTTTCAAATTTTACTAGATGTATGTTTGGTGAATATGCACACCTCTACATATACCGCACTGCTGGAGGATGCATGTTTTGTTTTTGTAATGTTAATGTGTTGAGGTTGGTCATGCAGATCGATACTGGTGCTGAAAAGATGTTGCTGTTTGTATTACAAAGCCATGAATGCAGATTTACCTGACTGACAACTTGGATTAACTTAAGAAGAACTATGGCTGCACAATATTAGACGTAGAGATGTGATTCTGCACTGACCTCATGATTTGATTCACTTACTATTCAGCTGTTAATGATTGACAACACATTAAAAACATGCATCTAAATGGAGCACATTCATAGTTTGCTATATCACTGCACATGGCTTCTTGTCAGGTAGCTCTGAAGTTTATATTGTTCCTTTTTTAGAATGTACCCTCAAACATCAGACTAAAATGGTCTAAAAAGTCAATAAGTTGCAAAGAGTTACATCTTTTCAGTCGCAGTATCTGTGTGACTCACCTCAAAGTGTAAACAGAACAAAAACAAAATCTTTCTACATGTAGAGAGAAGAGACTCATCATTGGCCCCATGAGTTGATTACAATGTCACTTACTAATTTTCTGTCATAGCCTGTAAATGTGAAAATATTCTTTCCAAAATGTCTGGGGTTATTTTGTTGCAGAGCAATAACTGCTTTCATGTGTTGCAGAGTGTATCTGCTTCGAAAACCATAACATAACAAAACATAACATAACATAGCATAGCATAGCATAGCATAGCATAGCATAACATAACAATGCTCTAAAACTGGGTTCAACACAACAAAATAAAAGCCAGTGTAAGGGATGTAAAGGGAGTTCAGTGGGTAGATTTCTTGTTTCCTGTCAGGCCTCTTGAGTTACAGAATGGTGAAAGGAATTATGAAACTTTCTGACCAGTGATCATAAATTCCTGCTGTTGTCGTGAACATAATCCTTTCGGAAACCAAAACAGTTGTATGCAGTTGACATTGCTTTGTTTTCTGCAGTCCACTGTGTTCAGCCTTTTTTTTTCTCCTATTTTTCACTAATTTTCAGTTTGTGTTTGAGCTCATTTTCTTGACATTGCCTTATGTTACCATCATGCTGAAGTAACACATTGTGCAGCCTGAATATTGTATATACAGATGGACATTACAATGCCATTTCTTCCCGCCATGTCGATATGAAGCCAAGACCTGGCTGTCACATGAGCTGTCACATTGCCTGTGTGGTGCAGTTTGTAACCAGAACTGATGTCCAAAATTCTGTAGTAACATGCGAGTTATAAGGCTAAAACAGAATGCATTATTTTTTAGTCTGTCAAAATTCGTAGTATGAAACCAGTAGTATGTGAACTGCATCCAATTTCTGGGTGAATATTAGATTATGCAGTCATGATGACACCAACAAATAGCGGCAGAAGGCAAACACAGTCCATTCAGTATTATTACACAGATGCCGGCACAGTTCATAGCAGTGGTTCCCAACCTTTTTTGGTTTCTGACCCCATTTTAACATCACAAATTTCTGGCGACCCAGACATTCAAAACGGAGACATTTTTTTTGCTAAAATTAATTTGTTTTTGATCATGTAATAGTTTGCTATAACATTAATTTTTGATGACATTTAGGCTATATAATGTATATTATTATGGACGGAGGCAGAAAAGGCAGGTGTAGATTTCTGCACAAAGTGAGAATTTGATTTTCCTTGGTCAGGATATGTACAGTCAGTCCAGCTTGGATTTACAAGGCTGACAGTTAATACTGAACAAACAATAACTCAAACTATGAATTATGAAAGAGCTGCAGCATCTGAAACTGACCACAATGAACATTTGAAAGATAAACAGAACCACAGTGCTTCAGTTTCAGCTTCACAGTTTATGTCTTTTATGTATTAGGATTGTTTCTCTCAACTCAACATTTATTTTTCTATTAGTTTTTTTTTTTTTTTTTAAATTTTTTCAATCAGTTACTAGAAATTTCAAGTGACCCCATTTGAATTCCATGCAACCCCACATGGGGTCCCGACCCCAAGGTTGAAAAGCACTGGTTCATAATATCCCACAGATGATAGCGGTGATACTGGACGGTTACCAACTGGA
>NC_043971.1:33607437-33639937 GCF_902148855.1 Sphaeramia orbicularis | reverse complement strand
GTAGAAGTAAAAAGTTGGCTGAAATGGGAATATTCAAGAATATTTTAGCAAATTTGTGCACTACTTACATGAAGTGTTCTTAGTTATTATAACACTGGTCTACAAGGAAAATGCTTCCAGAATAAAAGTAATGAAATTTTACCACATGAGAGTCACTGATAAAGAAAAATCAAGTCAAAAATGCTGGTTGGCTGAACTCTCCAAGATACAGCCTTGGGTCAAAATGTGAAATTCAAGAATTAACAAGAGAATGGGTTTGACTCAAAAGGAATATTTGTCTCAGAGCTACAAGATCTACTTCAAAACACTGTCTGCACATTAGAATACATTCACTTTACAGGTTCTATTTAGTGGAAGATTTATAAAACTATTATGTAAATGTACATAAACCAATATATATGTGTAATAACACTTAATCATATACTTTGAAAACATCAGCAAACCGGCACTTTTGTCATTTATTTTCCAATTAATCTTATTAAAATACGTAACATTTAGCGCATTTAATCTCTGAAGCAAATCATTTCTAAAAAAAAATTGTAGACAAGTGTAATCTTTCCATTTTTCAATTTCCCTCTTCTTTGTCAAGCACTCAATAGACGCTCACAGTTGCCTGAGTCACCATTAAATATCCCTTATCTTGGAGCAATAAGCAGATACTGATTTTCTGCCTTATTCATATGTTTCACTGCTTTATTAGTGGAGTTTGGTTGAGGTTTCAGCAGCCTTGAGCCAAGTCACAGGGTTGAAAAACTACTCTACATCCAAACAATGATGGAATTTTCTCCTAAAAAAAGTAGTGGAAGTGGTTATTATACATAAGAAGCACAATATCCCATTTAACCATCAGATTTTTATCCCCAGTGTGTCGTTAGCAGAACCTCAGTTTTTTGTTCCTCCTCATTTTTCACTCGTTTTGGAATCCGAGCCTCGACAGCTGATTTCATATAAATGCCACCGTCAATATACTATATCACACCTACAGATTTTTCCATTATCCATATGACCTTTTCTCATGTTCCTGGGTGAGATGGGAACACCCAGCGCTCACACAATAACCCTGGTGTTTTAATAACTCGTGGGCACCACAACAAAACAGCCATAAATAGGACATTTGTGTCTTCTGCCAAAGGGTGAATGTGACCGTGCCAGGGACCTGCAGAGTGTTCAGCTCAACGTGTGATTAACTGGTGTTGGTGTGGTTTTACATACTCTAATGGGACTGGGTTTAATCAGGGCCAACAGGAAGAACTCATTCCATCTCTCAAATGAAAGATCGGTGGATTATTTAAGTTCCACTGAACTAAACTCAGGGCTATGATGAGATTTGTGCTGCAGGTGAAATCCAATCGACCATGACTGAATGCAGAATTTAATTACTGGACATTTTGACAAAGAAAGTCGCATAGAGTTGTAGAGGTCTTTAATTTATTATTTGCACTGAATATGAAGACCCAAAATAAATCAGCACAAAATGATTTAACCCAGTGGTTCCCGACCTTTTTTGCCTCGTAACCCCGTTTTAACATCACAAATTTCTGGAGACCCCAGACATTCTAAACAGAGACTTTTTTTGTGCAAATTAATTTGTTTTTGATCATGTAATAGTTTGCTATAACATTATTTTAGATGACATTAACACTATATCATGTATTTTATGATGGACAGAGGCAGAAAAGGCAGGCGTAGATTACTGCACAAAGTGAGAATTTGATTTTCTTTGGTCAGGATATGTACAGTCAGTCCAGCTTGGATTTACAAGGCTGACAATTAATACTGAACAAACAAGAACTCAAACTATGAATTATGAAAGAGCTGCAGCATCTGAAACTGACCACAATGAACATTTGACAGATAAACAGTACCACAGTGCTTCAGTTTCAGCTTCACAGTTTGTCATGGCTTTTATGGATTGGGATTGTCTCTCTCAACTCAACATATATTTTTTATTAGTCATTTTTTGTTGTTGTTGTTTTTTTTTTTCATCAATTATTAGAAATTTCAGGTGACCCCATTTTAATTCCAGGCAACCACAAGTGGGGTCCCCACCCCAAGGTTGAAAAACACTGATTTAAGGAATAGATCCAAATGTAGGTCTTATTTGCTTTATTTTTGTCTTATTTATCTTTTGTTGTGTCATTTTCATTTTCCATCTGTCATGTTTCATGTTTTGTTGAATCCTTTTCTTCGTATATATTTCACATCATTTTCATTGTTTTTTTAGTCCTACATTATTTTCCTTTTACATAATTTTCATCTTTTACATCTTTTGTTTCTCGTGTGTCTTACGTCATTCTCCTCACATCTTTTACACAATTTTCATCTTTGTTTTCATCATTTACATCTTGTTATGTCTTTTGTGTCACTTTCATGGTCTTGAATCTTTTTCATCATGTTTGTATTTCTGTCTTGTTATGTCTTTTCCTCCTTGCATTTAGATCATTTTCATCTTGCGGAGTCTATTAAATCATCTTTTTCACATCTTGTACATCATATTTTCACCCTGTCATGTCCCTACATGTGATGCCTGTCCTCTGCATTACACATGGCTTTGAGAAGATCAACTTTCCTAAAGTCTTCCAGAGGACATGTTTTATGTAGTTAACCCATGAAGACCCAAACATTCACTGACGACCTGTTAATGAACAACTCTTATCAATACATGTAAATAATTGGTGTAAAATGCAGTTTGTCATCTTTTCATGGTCATCAGATACGACCCATTTGGACGTTCAGAGGCTCTGTAGTTACCGTGGAAACACCGTCATCTTCTACAACATTGATTCACCAGTAAAACCCATGGAGTTGGATCAATGACAGTGCATGGAGACACTTGGTTTATTCTCAGTTAATGATATCTTTGCTGAAAAAGTCACTTTTTCTTCAGTTTTCTATGTTTTGATATAAGAACCTTTGAATTTTTATGAGCATTAAATTAAGAATAAGATGTTAGATATAGGAAAATACATGATTTACAGTGAAAATTGTAAAATACAGAGGAAAATATAATAATATATGGGGATAAATCACTTAAAAAAAGGTTAAATAGAAATACAAATTTATTTGGGGACTGCCACCAAATTAGCACTGGGTCTTTATGGGTTAAACACATTCACATATTATAATATTTACTCTACCAGTTGATGACCCAATAAAATCAACTCTAATATTCTACACTTGGGATATAAAATAATCAATAAAAGCCTAATTTCAGACTTCCTAGTGAATCTTTTCCTCTTCATTTTAAACTACTGCTTGTGTACGGTAGATTTTGGTTGTTTAATAAATGTTTTGTACATGAATGGATTTTACTGAGTTGCGATGTCATCATGTATTTTACTCCATTTTATTCCTGGAGTACATTTACAACTAAGAGGAAAAACAGAATTCAATAGAGTGGATATATTATTAAAAAAAGAATAAAAAGAAGAGAAAGAAAAAAAAAATCATCCCCGGAGAGACAGATTAAAGGGGTCCAAGTGACAGACAAGATGAAAAATAGATTTGAGCCTGCGGACATCAATCATCCGTCGAGGTAACCGAAGGTGTGGGATCTTCATAGTTCCCACTCGTCTTCTTCTGCCTTTATTATTTCTGCTTTCATTGTCTTTGCTCTGCTTTGTTTTGCTGCTACATTATTCTAAGTTCTCATTTTTGCACCAGACGTGATGCTCTTGTGAAGCGTTCAGAAACAACAAGCACACACCCATAAAATCCTGTGTTGTTTGTATATAGACGTGTGTGTGTGTGTGTGCGTGTGTGTGTCTGAATACACATCATTGAAATGGATCAGAAAGTCATTGCGTGACTCATTAAATCTGTTGTGAGAATGGGTTGGATTTAAATGATTCTCTGCTCATTGTTGTTGAAAACGTCTGAATACATTGGAACAAAAACACTGTACACATTGTAGGTTTGTTGTTCTTATTACAAGCTTTACTACTGTCATATCACTCAACAAGTACAACATCAACACTCCGAGAGCCGATCCATCATAAAACACTTGAATGAACCATGCAGTCATACAGTCATATGCATTAACCCTTTAAACCCTAAGCCTTAAATGATCCGCCTGGACTTTTATTTCTTATTTTGATGAACTAAAAGGTTAGAAAATATGCTGTGACTGAGCCCATTTTTCCAGAACACTTTTTTTCCCCCAGATCTTTCAAAATCTAGCAATCATTTACAATATACTGCATGTTATAATACTGCTAAAACAGCTTATTCTCCAGCGTCTAGCACAGGCATGAGTAAAATTACTGTAATGACCCAATAAAGCATATAAAGTGCAACGTCTCAGGTTTCAGAAACCATTGGAAGTTTTCCAATTACACAAACAGTGAAAGAGTTACAGTCATCCAAAGTGCATATGTGCAGGGTGTGTCAGCGATGACACATCAGGTTTGAAAGACTTAAGGGTTTGACATACGTAGATTAAGGAAGAATTAGACTCTTTTGTAGAAAGAATTAAGGGACGTCTTGTTTATATTTTTCTGCTAAAAGTGGTGTAAAGTGTGAAAAAACCTCTTTAGATGCATGAACACTATGATTGAACATGGAGGTTTTATCCACCAAGTATTGATTGGTGGATTCTTGAAATATTAGTGTAGCAATGGATTAAAAATGAATGTGAACCTAATTTAGTCCAGTTACTCAAGATTTTATAAACAATTGCTCTCAAAGACAGTATTTTTTTTTATTTTAGAGAATAGTAAATAGCTTCAGGAATAAACAAAAATGTTCATTTCAGAGGTGTATTATTGATTATTATTGATTATCATAATCCCTGAGGTCTGTCCGTCTGTCCGTCCACACCTGTAACACAAGGTAAACCTGTCCCATACTGTATTTCAGTCACATACAGGGTGATCTGGATCTGGATCAAGATTCTTCGATGCACTTTTTTGTATTTTTGTGATTTTTCTCTCAAATGAAAGCAGTTATTACACACGATACACGACAACATCTGTCAACATGACCAGTTTCTCTCTGATCCAGACATAGTTTCACTTCATTTCTAAATCTGTCGTATTTGAGGGATGGTCCTGACCTCAGTGTGAACATACTCACTTAGATCATGTTCTTATACTTACTGTTCATTAAATAACTAATGATAGACATACAGGAACTGTTTTAACGGTCAAGAAAATGATTTATCACATACATTTTATATAGCGGCTAAAATTTGCTTGGAGGTCTTATTTATGTCTTTGTGCATAAGAAATCAATATAAGTGAATCCCCAAAGGAACTTTGTGTTGGTAAATACAAGTTATGCAAATTTACAGGATTTCAGTTCTGTTGCAACATGTTGATGGTCATATGAACTATGTTTTCAGCTCAAAAATGTCCAATTTCATCACAATTAATGCTATATTTTCATGTCACAAATGGCCAAGTTATATTTGAACTGAATTTACCTGAAAAACAAATATTCTGTCTTTTAGATTCCCCAGTTTTTCTTACAAGATTCTATACTACATATTACATGTTTCATTTTTACAGGTTGCAATATGGAGTATGGTGCTGATCCATCCTGCTTATGTTACGCCAATACATACATTAAGAATGTCACACGTCACTTTTTAATTAAACAGTTTTCTAATAATAAGTATTTTTATAAAGAAATAACAATTCTATATTGTTATTTACTCTTTAGTATGATGATAAACTATACAATAAATAATTCTGATCCTAGTTTTTGCACAGGGATCATTTGTGGAAACGGTGACATGGCTGCCGAGCATCAGTATGATGGGATCTGTAACAACCATGTCACATCCGTCCACTGACACATTTAGTGTTTTTGTGTCAGCTGTTATTGTTTTAGATCCACAATATTAACATTTATGAATAAGAGGAGAATTAGCAATAGTAAGTATATAAGTTTATTACTAATAAAGTACTGGTACTGACCAGAGCATCATGGGTAATGTCACGTCTGTTCACCAGCAAAAGTTTTCACATACACATGCTATTCAAAATCCAATATTTCTGAAAATATAGCTTCCACTGTCAAATAATATCAGTAGTCTGTGCACAAATATATTAGCATTATTTCAACTCAGTTCTATGCATTTCTTACAACTTTTTTTTTTTTTTTTTTTTTACAAAAATGGCCACTTATTTGACTCCCTAAGTAAATTTTAGCTAATATATACGTACATACGGTATATGTGTCCATAGATAGACAGACAGACGGACAGACGGACAGATGGACAGACTGACTGACTTTATTGATCCCAAACTGGGAAATTAAAGAAAAAAAAAAAAATCACAACATGGTGGAATTATTCCTTGTGGTTGATCTGATCTAAGGGAGCAGAATATGTAATATGATCTGGACAGAAATTTCGCTGGTCTTAAAATAAATAAGACAAGAAGAACATTTTTACTTTTAGAAATATTTTCAAATCATTTCTCTGAGCGTCAAGTCTGTTTTTTTTTTTTTTTTTTTGATCCACCCTGTGTTTCCTGACTCTCCTCTCTGTTTGCTGTCCATGTGATGTTTTACATAGACAGAGATGTGGTATTAAATTGTGACAGGCAGGATGAACTAAGAGGATCTGTAACATGGTACAGTTAATGCTGCAGAGAACACAGTGACAGTGTCAGCTTTAACACCGTCTCACATCCCCCCCAAAAAAGTGGGTAAACGACTGAGAAAAAACCATTCAGTCTGAAAACACTGACTACTATGTGCAGGCACTTTTCATCACAATAATCCAAATAAACAGACACATAATCATGCTGTTTACATTTTAGTTTCCTCTGTGAATGTGGATGTCACCATTATGAAAGCCATTGTACGGCACGGACAAAGACCACTATGTCACATTGGACTCTTCTTCCTCAAAAACAAACAGTTGCTGTTGCTGGTTCATGCAAACAGGGAGCTCGTCGGCCTCCTCCCCGACCGGTTTGACGTCCCTAGAGCCACGCGTCTCTGCTATGACAAACAGCACACTCCCATATCAATCAGCCCTTTATCTGTTTCCTCCACTCGACCTCTTGGCTCTCTGCCCACCTGTCTGTCACTACTTCCCCAGACAAGACACATGCCTGTCAAACACAGACAGCCTGGTATTTACACAGAAATGAGATAAACCTGAGTTCATTCTGCTAAACTGTAATCAGAAGGGATTAAAATGTTTCCTGAACTACCATACTGGTATTTCATCTATCTGTGTTTTGTCCTAAATAAAAATATAAACACACGACTGAAAAAGCCTTCAGTTTTCTCAGATTTCCTCTAATAAAACTCAATACCAGACCAGACCAGACACCTGCATTTAAAGGTGTCATGTTATTTTATAATAACATCACAAACATTCTGGAGCTAAACATGATATCCTCCTGTTTTTGTCCTCTGTAGTGGACAAGAGTTTCATAGCTTTACTTTAAAATAAAAAATTACATATTGTCCACTGAAAAAGACATTATATTAAAAAAAAAAATGTATCTGAAAAAACTGTTGGATCATGCTGTTTCCAATTAAAGCAATTATTTAATGTAAAATGGTAAAAATGTTAACTTACTGGGTGTCAGGAGGATATACAAAGTAAATAGTGCAAAAGCAATGGGAAGATTCCAACACTGAAAACAGAGTAGTAGAAAAGCCTGTAACTTAAAACTTTGCATTTACATCCTTAGAATCTGGCAGGTTAGCAGAGGGGTTATTGAACATTTTTGCATCAAATCATCAAATCTGAGTATTTTATTAACATTTGTGCACAAGACGACTTTAACCCATAAAGACCCAGTGCTATTTTTATGGTAGTTCCCAATAAATTTCTCTCTAGATTTGACCTTTTTTAAGTGATTTATCACCATTTATTATAATATTATCCTCTGTATTTTGCATTTTTTCAGTGAAAATCAGGTATTTTCCTATATTTAATTCACTGATCATGTAGATGTTCATTACAGCTCTGATTAAAGTTGAGGCGTTTTATATCAGAAACAGAGAAAAGTGAAGAAAAAGTGATTTTCTCAGTAAATCTATCTTTAACTGAACATAAAACAAGTGTCTCCAGCCACTGTCTTTGATCCAACTCCATGGGTTTTACTGGTGAATCAATGTTGTAGAAGATGACGGTGTTTCCACGTTCACTACAGAGCCTCTGAACGTCCAAATGGGTCATATCTGATGACCACAAAAAGATGATAAACTGTATTTTGCACCTATTATGTACATGTATTGATAGGATTAGTAGATCAACAGGTATTTAGCAGGAAATGGTTTTGGCCGTTCATGGCTGTTTGGGTCTTTATGGGTTAATAGCAACTTCTGTTTTTACTAGTTGTCAAATATTCATCCATAGTTCCCACTCAGATATTTAGTTACAGTTTGAGACAAAAAAGATGATTCTGATATCATACATGATCCAAATTTAGGTCTTATTTGTCTTACTTTTGTCTTATTTTTGTCTTATTTATCTTTTGTTGTGTCATTTTCATTTTACATCTGTCGTGTCTTCACATTTTGTTGTTGGATCATTTTCTTCATATGTATTTTACATCATCATCAGCAAAATCTCTCATTAACTGAACATAAACCAAGTGTGTCCATCCACTGTCACTGATTTAACTTCACGGCTTTTACTGGTGAATCAATGTAGTAGAAGATGACAGTGTTTCCATGGTAACTACAGAGCCTCTGAACGTCCAAACTAGTCATATCAGATGACCATGAAAATATGAAAAACTGCATTTTACACCAATTATTTACATGCATTAATAGAATTAATGGATCAACAGGAATTAAACAGTTTATATTAGTAGAGGCTTTTGGTTGGCGGTGGATGTTTGGGTCTTTTTGTGTTAATATATTTAAAATACACTTCAACCTGAGCTGAAAATATCAGAACTCATACCACTCTGAGGTTTTTGTTGCATCTGAAAAAAAAAAACATGAATGAAAAAGCCTTCAGTTTTGTCAGATTTCTTCTAATAAAACTGACTGAATCAATACCAGACCAGACAGCTGCATTTAAAGGTGTCAGGTTATTTTCTGCTCACATAAAAATGGAACAAACAGGAAGAGGAGAAGTTAGAGTTGTCACGACCGAGGGAGGACAGAGGGAGACACACCCTGGTTATTATTGCGTCTTCGTGACACGTCACCTGGATATTCATCTTGACAGACACCGTCACACCACATTCTCAACCAAAGACACACAGATTACACTTTAACTCCTGATGTCTGTTTTCATAGTGGTTCACTGCAGTTTCACTTGAAACTTTGGTGATTAGTAATACAGAAACCTACTTTTGCATGTGATCCTGTTCCTCTGTTCTCATTAACCCTTTCATGCTGAATTATGAGAACCTTAATGGATCAAAACACAGTAATGTCCCATCAGAGATCGAACTTTAACTGATTGCCATTCCAACATTTATTTCAATATAAAGTAACTCCTTGTTTTGGATAATCCCTTATGGTCCAACTAAAGCAAAAATGAATTTAAAAGTAAAAATGTGGGTCAAATTATCACTAAAATGTCCCATCAGAGAGATTTTGCATACCGTTTTTTGACCCTAATCAAGTTATTTTTCCTAAGTGTTTTTATTACTCTTCAGGCATGAAAAAAAACAATGTGATTGAAATTTTTTTTATTAATCTATTTTTCATGGAGTTGCAAAAATATCCACTCAGCTGGACACCATGCATTTAATTTTTGAAGCAAAGAAACATGTATTTACTGATATACTGACTGAAAACTGTGAAATTATTTTTTTTAATGCTGCAAATCTGATGTTTTGTTACAGTTTAACATACTCTTATATTACTTATTACTCACTTTATGGAGATAATATGCAAAAAAAAAAAACAAACACTTTTTTGTTCAAGAAAAATGGTTAATTAGAGTATAATAAGAAAAACAAGCAATAGATTTACACTCAAACATGTTAGTGCAGATCAGATTTATCTAGAACAGCAAAGTTACAGTAATGGTATGAATTGCAGTGCATGGGATGATACATAGGCGTCCAATGTGGTGGCTGATATGGAACTGAAACAATAAAATCCATGAATAAACAAAAGAACAGCTGAAGAATAAATGATGCCTGTGGGATTGTTTAGGAGTGTTTTTAAGCAAAAAAAAATTTTGGACCAAAATCTCATTTTTTTTCATAACGCGCCCTTAAGATTTTTTGTACTGGTGGTCGAAAATGACCCTCTTCAAAAGGGTTTCAAAATGTCTGAAATACTTCACATGTGACTAATTGATGACTTTGGGATTGTTTAGAAGTATTTTTGAGCAAAAAAAATTTTGGACCAAAATTTGCTTTTTTTTCATACTGTGCTCTTACGATTTTTTTGTTACCAATATTAGAAAATGACCCTCCTCAAAATGGTTTAAAAATTTCTGAAATACCTCACATGTGACTAATTGATGCCTTTGGGATTGTTTAGAAGTGTTTTTAAGGAAAAAAAAATTTGGACCAAAATCTGCTTTTTTTTCACTCCCCATCCTTACGATTTTTTTTTTTTTTACCGATGGTCGAAAATGACCCTCTTCAAAATAATTTTAAAATTTCTGAAATACCTCACATGTGACTAACTCATGCGTTTGGGATTGTTTAGAAATATTTTTAAGCAAAAAAAATTTTGGACCAAAATCTCTTTTTTTTCACTCCCCGTCCTTACGATTTTTTTGTTACCAATATTAGAAAATGACCCTCCTCAAAATGGTTTAAAAATTTCTGAAATACCTGACATGTGACTAATTGATGCCTTTGGGATTGTTTAGAAGTGTTTTTAAGGAAAAAAAATTTGGACCAAAATCTGCTTTTTTTTCATACCGCGTCCTTATGATTTTTTGTACCGGTGGTCAAAAATGACCCTCTTCAAAATGGTTTCAAAATGTCTGAAATACCTCACATGTGACTAACTGATGCGTTTGGGATTGTTTAGAAGTATTTTTAAGCAAAAAAAATTTTGGACCAAAATCTAATTTTTTTTTAAACCGCGTCCTTACGATTTTTTTTTTATACCGATGTTCGAAAATGACCCTCCTCAAAATGGTTTCAAAATTTCTAAAATACTTCACATGTGACTAATTGATGCCTTTAAGATTGTTTAGAAGTGTTTTTAAGGAAAAAAATTTGGACCAAAATCTGCTTTTTTTTCATACCGCTCCCTTAAGATTTTTTGTACCGGTAGTCGAAAATGGCCCTCTTCAAAATGGTTTCAAAATGTCTGAAATACCTCATATGTAACTAATTGATGCCATTGGGATTGTTTAGAAGTATTTTTAAGCAAAAAAAATTTTGGACCAAAATCTCTTTTTTTTTCATACCGCGTCCTGACTATTTTTTTTTTTTTACCGGTGGTCGAAAACGACCCTCTTCAAAATGGTTTAAAAATGTCTGAAATACCTCACATGTGACTAATTGATGCTTTTGGGATTGTTTAGAAGTATTTTTAAGCAAAAAAACATTTGGACCAAAATCTCATTTTTTTTCATACCGCTTCCTTCCGATTTTTTTTTTTTTACCGATGGTCGAAAATGACCCTCCTCAAAATGGTTTCAAAATGTCTGAAATACCTCACATGTGACTAATTGATGCTTTTGGGATTGTTTAGAAGTATTTTTAAGCAAAAAAAATTTTGGACCAAAATCTCATTTTTTTTCATACTGCGTCCTTAAGATTTTTTTTACTGGTGGTCGAAAATGACCCTCTTCAAAATGGTTTCCAAATGTCTGAAATACCTCACATGTGACTAATTGATGCCTTTGGGATACTTTAGAAGTATTTTTAAGCAAAAAAAATTTTGGACCAAAATCTAATTTTTTTTCATTTCGCGCCCTTACGATTTTTTTTAATATGTGGTCGAAAATGACCCTCCTCAAAATGGTTTCAAAATTTCTGAAATACCTCACATGTGACTAACTGATGCCTATGGGATTGTTTAGAAGTATTTTTAAGCAAAAAAAATTTTTGACCAAAATCTCATTTTTTTCATATCGCGCCTTTGAGATTTTTTTTATATGTGGTCGAAAATGACCCTCTTCAAAATGGTTTCAAAATTTCTGAAATACCTCACATGTGACTAATTGATGCCTTTGGGATTGTTTAGAAGTATTTTTAAGCAAAAAAAATTTTTGACCAAAATCTCATTTTTTTTCATTCTGGGCCCTAAAGATTTTTTGTACCGGTGGTCGAAAATTGCCCTCTTTAAAAGGGTTTCAAAATGTCTGAAATACCTCACATGTGACTGATTTATTTGTTTGGGATGTTTTAGAAGTGTTTTTTAGGAAAAAAAAATTTTGGACAAAAATCTAATTTTTTTTTTTCCATTCCACGCCCTTATGATATTTTTTACCGGTGGTTGAAAATGACCCTCTACAAAATGGTTTCAAAATGTCTGAAATACATCACATGTGACTAATTGATGCCTTTGTGATTGTTTAGAAGTATATTTAAGCATAAAAATATTTTGACCAAAATCTAATTTTTTTACTCTTACGATTTTTTGTACTGTTGGTCAAAAATGACCCTCTTCAAAATGGTTTCAAAATGTCATAAATACCTCACATGTGACTAACTGATACGTTTGGGATTGTTTAGAAGTATTTTTAGGAAAAAAAAATGTTGGACCAAAATCTAATTTTTTTCATACCGCGTCCTTACGATTTTTTGTACCGGTGGTCGAAAATGGGCCTCTTCAACATGGTTTCAAAATATCTGAAATACCTCACATGTGACTAATTGATGTCTTTGGGATTGTTTAGAAGTTTTTTTAAATAAAACAAATTTTGGAACAAAATGTCATTTTTTTATTATACCGCGCCCTTATGATTTTTTGTACCGGTGGTCGAAAATGACCCTCTTCAAAATGGTTTCAGAATGTCTGAAATACCTCACATGTGACTGTCTACTGTAGTGAACACTTTGCATGAAAAGGTTAAATGAACAATAAGACAGATTTTTACAAACACACACAGCTCAGGAGCATCAGGTGATGTGTACCTTTATGATATATATTATCTACACAGTCAACTTCTAAAGTTAATATCCCTAAAGCAGACACAGAGTGATCTTTGACCTTTGGACCTCTGATATGTTGACAGTGTGTAAACATCCTTGAGCTTGGCACACGTTTTGACGTTGACGTTTTCAACTGCAAGAACATAAAACACGTGTCATTGTAAAACAAGGCCTCAGGGAGCAGTGCTACATGTTAGTAGTGTGTGTTTAATGTGTGTTTTTTTCTTTGTTATTTTGTTTTGCCTGTGGTGTTAAACTACATCACCCTGTGGACTCTAATTTCACACCCTGTCTCATGTTATTCTCACAGCTTTGGCGCCACCTCCTGTTGTCTTTTCATTTTTTTCTGCATTTCAAGAACATAAACCGAACCTCTGCTTTTCACCACTGGGGGTCAGAGATAGTCTGTCGATGGAAAGATAGTAGATAGTGATGAACCTGAATACATGTAGAGTGAAGGAAAACTAAAGGAAAAACAGGTGGTTTTTTCCAGGATGAACTTTGGAGAAATGTTGATCCTTCAGTACAGCTCAAAGACCTCTTCTATTCATGTCAGGACACTATCTAATATATCTTAAATATGGGATGGACAGGGTTATGCATGCCTGTTATTAGGAGGAGATGGAAAAATACTAATGCTTTTGTTACATTAATATTCTGTCTTGACTTATTCTTGATTGTTCCTTGTTTTTTTGTGTGTTTGTTGATTGTTATGTTTTGTTTGATCGCAATTGTTGTGTACTTTGTCTTATTATTTACTTTATTGTGTATTCATTTGTGTTGCCCTCAAGGTTTTATATACATTACAAACAAAAAGTTAAGGACTTTATTTATTTATTTATTTATTTATTTTGTCCTTTTTTTTTTTTTGTCATTTTTGCGATTTGTAAATAAAACTATTTCTGGTCATTAAAAAAAAAAAGTGTTTCAATTCAATTCACACACACAAAAGTAAAAAGTGCTGTGCAAGAATCCCAACTGAAAAAAAATCGCCCAAAAATTTACAATATCCTTAACTTTTTGTTTGTAGTGTATGTATGTATGTAGTTATTTATTTATTTACTTTTCTGGTATGTCAGTATGACTGTGTATGTATGCGTATGTGACGATGTTAAGTGAGGTTAATTACTTACAAAAGATCTAAGGGACTTGACTTCGCACATATTATGTTGATAGGAAGCTAAAGGATAGACTGTTATGTGGAGAAGGGGTGGGATTAAATAAATTATACTTCCTCATACTCCTTTTTGAATGTGCAGTTGAAGTCACGTATATGTATAAGTTTTGTCTTTGTTTTTTTGTTTTTTGTTTTGTCCATGACTTCTTACTACCTGTTTTATTTCTAAGGACTAAGTAAGATTACTTTGTCTTGTTGCATATTTGAAATAAACTAAACTTAAAAATAAATAAATAAATAAATACATTGTAGGGATGTGTTGTACTGAACGTTTGGGGCATTATGTGTAATCTGTGAATCTGCATCTGGACCCTTAACCCTTTATAGGGTACTCATACAAATACTCTGAAATTCAACATTCCAACCTTTATGTGTTATTAGAGGAGATAATGAGAATGTATTACATTTGTGAATTTTTAAAAATTTTGTTATGTAAAATATCCAGGTCAGTGAAGTTATCATATTTGGTTCCTTACCCGTAAGTGGCATAAAAAAACAAAACAAAACAAAAAAATCCAAGAAGTATATATACAGGGTTTCCTCAGGTATCAGCAAATCTAATTTAATGCATTTTTAAACAAATTTAATGCCCATGTCTAATGGGAGATACAGTTTTATATTTAGTTTTTGTTTTTGTTTTTTTAACGGTTTACCGTAGACAGGCTTTAACCAGGTTCTGAATAGTTCCTCCTCCAATCACTTCTGCTGAAACTTGCATTTTCCCATATTTCTGACATTTGCTAATATTCCCTCCACTCTTTCGCTACGGCATATGACTTCATGCGTCGGCCATAAACGATAGCCAGTTAAAGGGTTCTGGTTTTTGGCCTGGTTGCCCTTTTAAAAGAATTATCCATTTCAGTGAGACTTCATCTGGTTAAATACAGGTTAAATTGAAGTAAATAAATAAATATATAAATAAATCTGTTTAGGCAATGTTTCTTTCTGTATATAGTGTGTGATGTGGTTGAGGCTGGGGTTAACCTGTCTGACAAAGTAATAATTGAGCTAAAATTTTGGACAACCAATGCGTCAGTGTCGATTTTATTGATCTTTTTCATTGCATTGCCCTGTTGTACACTTGAGTAAAACTGTTTTGCAGTCTGGTACTGTCATTACTGGGACCGACCTTGACCCAGAAAACCTGCATCAATCCTTCATGTCTGGGAGCCTCCAACCTGATGAATGTCTCACTGAATATCTGAGTCTGAACCTCTGCCAGCTCCAGAGGCGCTGTTCCATGGCTCACCATGACCTCTGACCTCCCAGGCAAGACACAGGACCGTCCTGTGGGAATGCACCAATGGAACACTGCATCATAAAATATTCACTGTCCCTGGACTAAAATGATTATCAGCATTTTTGCAAAAAAGCATGGGAAGTACAGTTTCTATCCCAACTCCAAACTTACCTTCCTGCATTTTATATTAGTAGTTTTCATACTAGTACATATACATATACATATACATATACACATACACATACACATACACATATACATATATACAGGGTGGGGAAGCAAAATTTACAATGAACATTTAGTTGTTTTTTCTCAGCAGGCACTACGTCAAATGTTTTGAAACCAAACATATATTGATGTCATAATCATACCTAACACTATTATCCATACCTTTTCAGAAACTTTTGCCCATATGAGTAATCAGGAAAGCAAACGTCAAAGAGTGTGTGATTTGCTGAATGCACTCGTCACACCAAAGGAGATTTCAAAAATAGTTGGAGTGTCCATAAAGACTGTTTATAATGTAAAGAAGAGAATGACTATGAGCAAAACTATTACGAGAAAGTCTGGAAGATACTATTGAAGAAGAATGGGAGAAGTCATCACCCGAATATTTGAGGAACACTTGTGCAAATTTCAGGAAGCGTGTGAAGGCAGTTATTGAGAAAGAAGGAGGACACATAGAATAAAAACATTTTCTATTATGTCAATTTTCTTTTGGCAAATAAATTCTCATGACTTTCAATAAACTAATTGGTCATACACTGTCTTTCAATCCCTGCCTCAAAATATTGTAAATTTTGCTTCCCCACCCTGTATATACACATATACATATACATATACATATACATATACATATACATATACATATACATACATATATATACACATACACATACGCATATACATGTACATATACAAATACACATATACATGTACAAACACATACATATACAGTACATATATACAAATACACATACCCATACATACACACATACACATACATGTGCGTACACATACATAAGGTTCAAGGTTCAAGATTACTTTATTTATACCTGTGGGTAGATTTGTTTTTAGACATAGTGATTGCTCTTGGCATTACAACAAAACATACACTGAAAAAAGACAAACACAAAACACCAAGCTCTCACTCACTGCCGGTCGCTGCGTGTGCATGCGCCCAACACAAATTCTTCAAAAGAATTACAGTGAAGATACATACATATACATGTACTGTGTATTTCCATACATAAATACATACATTTCAAGGAGGACTGACAAGATTATTTATGTCTTATTCTCAGTGGTGAAATATGACATATATTTCTTTCCATTTTATGCAGTGTTATATTTCTACTCCACTCCACCTCATAGACAGTCATTGTTACTCTTCCTCCATTACATTTGTTTTACAGCATTAGTTCATTATAAAATTAGTGTTTCATTGCTTTCTTATCCAGTGAAACTGATGTTCAGACCTGGTCATTCAGTATATTCAGGTTCAGTTTATTTCATTTTATGGACACATTGTATTGCTGAATCTAGACCTGACCAACTGAAACAACCCCAGACCATAACACCGCCCCCACAGGCTTGTGCTGTAGGAATACGGCATGATGGGTAATCACTTCATCCCTTTCTCTTCTCACCCTGATGTGTCCATCACTCTGGAACAGAGTCAGTCGGGATTCATCAGACCACTAGACATGTTTAGTACATATTTGCTGAATTAAATCCAGGTTGCAACTTTTTTTTTAATCCAATCTTTTTCTTGTAAAATTGTTTCATATTGTAGATATAGAGTTAATAAATAAATCGTAGCTCATTTACTTTATTCAGTCATAAACATTACTTTTAAGTTGCACATTTCTCTGATGTGCATTATTCACTTCTAATTCTGCTTCTGTTTCTAAAATTACCACAGATAATTTCTCTACATTTTGTTCTCAACTATGTCTCTCTTCTGGGCAGCTGATTTACTCTGGGAATATAATATAGCCTCCTAAGACCCAGCTATTTCTGAGTTTCACAGCTTTATACAAAAAACAAACTAACTAAAAAAAATAAAAAAACATCCACCACAAAGGACATTCCACAAAAGTAAAAATAAAAATGCATCTGGAAAAAACTGTCACATCATGACGTTTCCAATATAGTCAATTATTTTTACTTTCTTACTTTTCTTACTTTACTTTCTTTATTGGAAGTAGTTTCACAGACATAATAGTGTAATGTGATAAAAAGTTCTTCCATTCTTTCATTTTTCTTTTAGTCCCTCCCACAATCCCACCTTACCCAAAAGAAGAAAATCTTTAATGTAAATCCAATATAGGCAATTATGTAATTTAAGAAAGCCAAAAAACAAAAACAAACAAAAAAAAAAATCCAAAACTTGTACTTTTCTGGGTCTCAGAAGGTTAAAGAACTTTTTATGAGACAGAACCTAAAGAAACTAGCTAACAAAAACTGTTGAAAGCTATAAGACTGAACCAAAATAGTAAATATTCTGCAGTAAAACAAAACAATTACCCAAAACACAGTAAAGCGCTCTAGAGAGGCCAGTGGATCTCAGATAATAAATATCTGCGGGCTCACCTCTTATATTACATAAGCTGTTTGATCCATTGCAGAGAAATAGAGGAACGCTGTGGCGAAGAAATTAATTTGCAATAAAGTTTAGCCGAATGTGCAGCATCGTGCACCCGGGAGACTCAGCGCCATCTTAAATTGCTAACTGGAAAAGTGAGATTGGTGTCTGCTTAACTGACCAGAAAGCTCTCTTGTTGAACAGTGTCCCCCCTCATTGCATAAATTCAATCTTGCCAGCAGAATATCAAATCTTTCTCAGATTGGTCTGCGGGTAACACAAATGAATAAGACTCCACACACACACATAACATTCACACATGGGGTCTGTCGTTGGTCCCAGTTTCTTGTCTCACTGAGTGCGAAACACAATCAAGAGCAGGAAGGAAAGGCAATTTCAGGCCTCAGTGACGAGAACACTTGTCTGTATTTCAGTGTCATTCTTGTTTAGGGTGGATGGAGAAGTCAGACATTATGTGTGTGTATTAATGTGTGTAGGTGCCTGCTGTGTATGTGTGTCTCTGTTCTGCTGACTCGCACCTTTCCGCACCTCTTTCCATCATTTCATCTCGCCGTTTATTGGAAACACATGTTGCCAGTGCTGTCTCTGCGTCAGTAGACTGTCAAATTATTTCTCTGGAATAATCTTTCCAGCTGACATTTACTGCACCGACACTTGTGGAAAGCAGGTTGGACTAATATTCAGATGGTTTCTTGGTTGGATGGAGGTTCTACATGAACTCTTTATCGTTAACAAGCGTCCCCTGTGCTTTGACCCAAACCTTTAACAACGCTGACTTTGTTGAGGAGGAGAAACTTAAAACCACCACAGCTATTGCATCATCACTGAAAATACATAAAATGCTCTTAAACCCTATGGATCCCTCAAATTTATGACCCTCGAACCAAAGACATAAATGCAAAAAAAAAAACAAAAAAAAAACGGAATTGCTATAAAATCATCATATATCAGGATTGTTTTCTGCTTTGTTGCATAAATCTCTCATACCACTTCAGTTCTGCTCAAAACTACCAAAAGTTCAATCATTTTCAGGATCTTGACCCTTTAAATGGCAGTTTTATTACATGATGCTTCTGTTATTTATTTAACAGAGCAGGACAGCTATTCTACAGCTGTTCTCTTGTATATTCATGGATTTTGTTGTTCTTTTCATTTTTTTTTTTGTTTGTTTTTTTTTTACTCATATCTTTATTAAAGTTTTAAGACACTACATATCTTTTCTGACATGAATTGGTAACTTTATGTAGATCTCTCCTGAGCATAAACCCCCAGAATCACAAGCCCTCCCCATAGTTTTCACACAATTTATTAGTAAATACATGTTTCTGTGTAACAAAAATTAAGCGTGTGGTGTCCAGCTGAGTGGACATTTTTGCAACTTCGTGAAAAATAGGTTCATAAGAATTTTTTATTTTCATTATTATTATTTTTATGTATATATTTTTTTTTATTATTTTTATTTTTTAAATTTATTTTTCACAAGAAAATTTTCAATCGCATTTTTTTTTTCATGCCTAAAGATGAATAAAAACACTCAGGAAAAATTTTGATTAAGGTTCTCATAATTTATGCATGAAAGGGTTAAAAAAAATTGATTTGTATGATCATGATTATGATTATTTATTTATTTATTTATTTATTTATTTGCAATATAATGAATAGTGGGGCATTACTGGTGATTACTGTGCTGGATGTCAAAAAGTAGCAACAACATTAATTCCATTGCATTATTATTTTTTTATGTAGTGCATGAAAAAAACAACTGCTACAACATCATCATCATATATATATATATATATATATTAATATTTTTTCTCTGCATTTGTCCTGAATAAATCTCTTAAACCACTTACACTCTGCTCAAAACTACTGAAAGCTCAATAATTAGCCAATAGCACTGACACTTACCTCATTACATTAGTAGTTTTTGTTTAGTGCAGGATGCTCATTGACTTACACTGAAACCCCATTTTGCAATGTAATAAAATTAGTGTTATTACTAAGCTCTGAAATGTTACTAACAAGTAATTAACACAAATATTGGAATAACTAGTTAGGAATTACAACCATTTTAAAAGAAAACCAAAAGTAATCATACAAGCTAAGATAAATATGAGGACTGTTTTTAATATTTGGGTGACAGTCTTTTGCAGTCATGGAACTGAACGCTGAGTTTCCTCCCTGCAGATACTTTCCAGGCCTTTACTACAGTCACCTTCAGGTACATTTAACAGAAAATTCCAAATGCAGAATATGATTAAAGAGATGAGGAGCAGCATGTCAGGCAGCGTCAGAGGTCTGGACCTGACGCTGTGGTCTGGGAACCTGGACAAACAGGACACAACACATGGAGGATGGAACAGTTCATCACATAAACGACTCAAAGGGTGTGAGTTCTATTACGGTTAAGGTCAGGGATGTGGTGTTTAGGGTTGGGGTCAACGGAAAAAAACTGACACAGGAGTCGAATGACACTGTTATAAATAACATTCACCTAATAAAATAGGATAAAGGTTGCTTTAATAAATATAATGTTTAAAAGCAGCATTTATTGATTACATTTTTTACCAATTTAACCCTTTCATGCATGAATTATGAAAGCCTTAAACAAGATTTTTTTTCCTGAATGTTTTTATTCCTCAACAGTGATTGAATTTTTTTTTTTTTTTTATGAACGTATTTTTCATGGAGTTGCAAAAATGTCCACTTAGCTGGACACCATGCAAAGAAATGTATTTACTGATATACTGTGTGAAAACTATGAAATAAACACATTTTTAAAGCAGCTAATCTGATGTTTTCTCACATTTAAATATATTCTGATGGAGATAATATGCAAAAAAAAACAACAAAACTGCTAATTACAGTCTAATAACAATAACAAGCAATTGATTTCTGCTCAAACATGTTAGTGCAGATCTGGTAACAGTTACAGTATGAATGTCAGTGTATTATGGGATGATGCATGAGCGTCCACTGTGTCAGCTGATATGGAACTAAAACAACAAAATCCATGAATATACAAGAGAACAGCTGGAGAAGAACTGTCCACTGTAGTGACCACTATGCATGGAAGGGTTAGAGAGAAAAATGTAATAATGAGTACACTAAGAGTCTTTCTTTCTTTCTTTCTTTCTTTCTTTCTTTCTTTCTTTCTTTCTTTCTTTCTTTCTTTCTTTCTTTCTTTCTTTCTTTCTGTATATCACTAAAGTTTCCCTCTAGATTTAGTAATTGTAGAACTATACAAACCATTAAATTTTGTAAAATATAACATTTACATCTAACATTTTTTAGACGTACATCAAATACAACATAAAGGTTTAGGAACTGCAAATGTACTCAGTAATATCACATCATTTTTACAACTCACCCACGATCACATTTTTTTACACAATTATTCTCTAGGAAATTAATGTACGTCTGTGTTATTTTTCTCACTAGTGATAGAAACCGTGTGTGTGTGTGTGTGTGTGTGTGTGTGTGTTTGTGTGTGTCCTGTAAGACAGAGATGTTTAATTGAGTTAGAGGATCCAGCTCCAATCCTGGATTAAAGCTCATCTCTCTGTGTTTATCTCCCAATGGACTATATGAGAGGCAACACAGGGGTTTGACCCACTTAGACACACACATACACACACACCTACACACAAACATACACTGATACACCAGCACAAATGAAACACTGGAGACAAAAAAAAAAAAAAAAAAGCTTAAAAAACAAAACCTGCAGCCTCGGATCTTGCAGATGAGTTTGGTTATTACAGCGTTGGTGATTGATTAGCAGTAAGAAAACTACCAGGTGTCCAGTCAGCAGGGAACAATTAATGACTTTGTTGGTGTGTGTGTGTGCGTGCGTGCGTGTGTGTGTGTGATGGAGAGGGAGAGTTTGTGAATCACTTGTTACCTGACTCAGTGATGCATGTTCCTGTGAGATCTGCATTGCAGCAGATGCGTCTCTCTCTCCTTTCCCTCCATCATCAATACCTGGTCGAATAACCGATGATGCAGTTAGTGCTCCAGCTAATGGGAACCAGCTTCATACGTCACCGGAGATCCATCTCTTTTTATGAGCAAGCAAAAAGCCATCAACTTTAATCATGTAGATCTGTTGAGAGGTCGAACTTTAGCGCTGCTCATGTTACAAATTAGATCAAACAGAAAGATGCAAACAAGCAGAACAGATGCTGTGTATGTGACAGAAATATCATTGTTTTATTTGTGTATTTACTGTTTTTTGTTTTTTTTTTGTCTTGAACGTGAAGGTCAGACAGTCTCTGGAGTTGATATTAGTGCAGTTCAGTTGTGGACTTTACAGCTTCAGAGAGATTCGTTCCCTCTTTCTTTCCCTGGATTTTTTCCCCTTCTCTTTCATTTCTGATCATGGTCGATGTATCATTTTAATGCCGTTAAGTGTTTGTTAGGAGCCCAATGTCGACCCAAGGACCACAGTAACAGCATGCTCTCATTGGTCGATGGTTTCTCTTTCTGAGAAACATAAAGATGAAACCACGTCCGGCAAGACTACTCTGGGTCATCAAGTTCAGAGCAAACGCAGAAGAAATGCACAAGGGTTCAGCAGAGGACGTGGGAGGAGCATCACAAGTATGTTCTCTTTGACACCACAGCTGCCTTTCCTAAGATGTAGGGTTTGTTAGAATAAATATTAACAACAGTATGATATGTGAGTTCATCCTTCAGTTAACCCATAAAGACCCAAACATCCACTGGTGACTATAAGCATCTGCTGAAACTGTTTAATACCTGTTGATCTACTAATCCTATTAATACATGGAAATAATTGGTGTAAAATACAGTTTGTCATCTTTCATGGTCATCAGATATGACCCATTTGGACGTTCAGAGGCTCCGTAGTGAACATGGAAACACTGTCATCTTCTACAAACATTGATTCACCAGTAAAACCCATGGAGTTGGATCAATGACAGTGGATGGAGACACTTGTTTTTATGTTCAGTTGATGAAAAAGTCACTTTTTCTTCACTTTTCTCGGTTCTTGATATAATACCATCAACTTAATCTGAGCTTTTATGAACATCCACATGATCTGTAAATTGAATATAGTAAAATATCTGATGTTCACCTAAAAAACACAAAATACAGAGGATAATGGCATGATAAACGGTAATAAATCACTTAAGAAAAGTTAAATATAGAGGAAAAAACATTTTGGAACTGTCACAAAAGTAGCACTGGGCCTTTTATGGGTTAAATCAGTGTTTTTCAACCTTGGGATCGGGACCCTGATATAATAACCTTCAACTTTGACCTTTTATGAACACATATATGATCTGTGAATTGAATATAAGAAAATACATGATTTACACTTAAAAAAAAAAAAAAGAAGAAGAAGAAGCAAAACGCAGGGGATGACATTATAATAAATGGTGATACATCACTTAAGAAAGGTTAAATAGAGGGGGAAAAAATCAATGGGGAAGTGATACAAAAGTAGCGCTAGGTCTTTATGGGTTAAAAATAGAAGAAGAGTGACATAAAGCCATGTGAAATGTAGAGGAAACATGTAAAAGACTCAACAAATGGAAAATAAGCTAAGATGAAAAACAGTGTCAAGCCAAAAGACAAAGACATAAAAAAAAAAAAAAGGAATTCAAATGGGGTCGTCTGAAATTTCTAGTAACTGATAGAAATAAAAATAAAAACTTACTAATAAAAATAAATAAAAATAAAAAAATACATGTTGAGTAGAGAGAGACAATCCTAATCCATAAAAGACATGACAAACTGTGAAGCTGAAACTGAAGCGCTGTGGTTCTGTTTATCTGTCAAATGTTCATTGTGGTCAGTCTCAGATGCTGCAGCTCTTTCATAATTCATAGTTTGAGTTATTGTTTGTTCAGTATTAATTGTCAGCCTTGTAAATCCAGGCTGGACTGACTGTACATATCCTGACCAAGGAAAATCAGATTCTCACTTTGTGCAGTAATCTACACCTGGCTTTTCTGCCTCCGTCTGTCATAATATACATTATATAGCCTAAATGTCATCTAAAATCAGCGTTTATTTGCAACATAGTACAGCAAACTATTACATGATCAAAAACAAACTAATTTTAGAAAAAAAAAAGTCTCCATTTTGAATGTCTGGGGTCGCCAGAAATTTGTGATGTTAAAATGGGGTCACAAGGCAAAAAAGGTTGGGAACCACTGTACTATAAAGTGATTCAGAGAGATTTTATAGACATTTTGAAAAGTCGACTGGTGTCTGAATCAGCATTATGTTGTTGTATTGTTCTAAAAGTGAAGTTCTAATGTTCTAAAATACATGTTCCTTTCACCTTACAAGTGTTTTTCCTTTCTATATTTACTTACTTTGCCACTTACGGGTAAGGAACCAAATCTGGTAACTTCATTGACCTTGATTTTTTTTTTTTTTTACATAAGAATAAAAGTTTCAAAAAATTTCTCAAAAGTAATAAAGTTTTGTTATGTCCTCCAATAACTCACTAAGGTTGAAATGTTGAATTTCAGAGTATTTCTGTGTGTGAACTCTGAAGGGTTAATTTATAATAAGCTTTGTTGCAGACACAGGTCCATAAACCACAAGCACACAACATACAAAATAAATAAAATAAAAAGGATAAAAAAGAATAAAAAAGAATAAAAAGGAGATAAAAAAAAAAAAAATTAAGCACATTATGAAATATACAAACTATTGCAACAATGCCATGTCAGTTTAGAGGTAAAACGATAGCAGCTTTTCAGAGGGTTAACCAGAGCTTCTATAATGTGGTTCTCTGATTCATCCAGGCGACACATAAAACTAACTTAATTGAACATGGAAGGTGGAAGAGTCCGTTATAACGCAGACATAGTGGTATCTCAGGACATATGTTCTATATCTGGGTGCAGAGGAGACATTAAACTGATCTTTATGAGCTGAAAGAGCTTTGAGAATCTTTGCGCTGGAGGAATTAGAGGAAACGCAAGGATTCTGGTGAGAGACTGAAACCAAAACCAGAGAGGACATTTTTTTCCAGAGTTCAAATGGTCAAATCGTCGACCACAAATGAAGGCAATCTAAAATAATCCCCGAATCGCTGTAGTGTGATTGAGGCTGATTGACCTCAAATCATCTCCACATTTCCTCTTCAAATAGAAAAAACAGAAATGAACGAGAGCAGAAAATGAAAACCTTTCATTTCTTTCCAATCCTTGTTTTCACATTGAGCCAACCCTCCTCCGTCCTTTACAAATGCTAATCTCTTATGTAATAATGACCCGCACACATGCTCTGAATTATTTCTCAGGCCTGCGCTGTAATAACACTCCTATATATATATTTTTTTTTAGTGTAGTGGAGCCTTGACTGACCCTGGGCTGTGGAGAAAATAACTGCAGCCACTCTGCCTGTTATCCAGCTCCATGGGGAGAAGCTCCTGGTCTTTACTTTCTGATGTTTAGAACACACCGTTGATGCAAACCCAAAAATGAGAGGAGGAGGAGGGAGTAAGGAGGAAGAGGAGGGATGGAGGGCAGAGTTGAGAGTCTCTAAAAACAGATGCTCCCTTGGTGGGTCCTGTCTCCCCACATTAGTGCAGCGTGCCCTCTCCTCTGTTATCTCTACCTCCTCTGGCCTGCACTCTACCTCTCACATTACCTCCTCAGATGTCTCGCAGCCCCTCCTCACCTCTATCGGGAGATTTTCCTGCTCAACCTCTCCTAAAACGTACAACCGGTGCTCTTAGGATCCTAATAAAACAAAGGCTAAGGTTAAAAGATACAACTTCATCCTATAAGAAAGTTTGCCAGTTGATCAGTGTGTTTATAAATCAGAATCAGAAACAGAATATTTTATTAATCACAGGGAGAAATTAACCTATAAAGACCTAAACATCCACCACTGAACAAAATCATCTACTGATCTAAACTGTTTAATACAGGGGTCTCAAACTCATTTTCTTTCAGGGGCCAGATTCAGCCCAATTTGATCTGAAGTGGACCAGACCAGCAGAATAATAATATAATAACCTATAAATAATGACAACTAAAAATTTTTGTCTTTGCTTTAGTGCAAAAAAACACACCATGAAATTATGAGCATACTTACTTTTATAAATTATGTGAATAACCTGAAAAAAAAAAAGAAATTTCTTAAGAAAAATAAGTGCAATTTTAACAATATTATTCCTCAACTTATCATTTCTACATGTGCATTATGGATCGGATCTACAAAGACACTAAATACTTAATAACAGGCAGAAAATGCTTAAATTGTGCTTAATTTTCTTTAGACATTTCAGGTTGTTCATATTTGTTCAGGTTATTCACATTTTATTGTTACAGGATAGTTTGTAAATATAAATATTTTTATAATTTAATGTTATTTTTTGCACAAAAACAAAGAAAAAAAAATTAAGTTGTTAATTCAAGATTTTTCTTGCTTAATTCAAGATTTTTTTTGCTAAATTTGAGATTTTTTTGGGCTTAATTTAAGATTTTTTTTACTTAGTTGATGATTTTTTTTGGCTTAATTCAAGATTTTTTCCTTAATTCAAGCTATTTTTTTTTTTTGCTTAATTCAATTCAAGACTGTGGAATTTTTGCACTTGACAAAATCATCCCACAGGCTGGATTGGAACCTTTCAGCGGGCTGCATTTGGCCCCTGGGCCACATGTTTGAGACCCCTGGTTTAATACCTGTTGATCCACTGCTCCTATCAATACATGTAAATAATTGGTGTAAAATGCAGTTTGTCATCTTTTCATGGTCATCAGATATGACCCATTTGGACGTTCAGAGGCTCTGTAGTGAACGTGAAGACACTGTCATCTTCTACAACATTGATTCACCAGTAAAACCCATGGAGTTGCATCAATGACAGTGATGGACACACTAGTGTTATGTTCAATTAATGATAGATTTTACTGAAAAAGTCAGTTTTTCTTCAGTTTTCTCTGTTTCTTTGAATATAAACCTCAACTTTAATCTGAGCCTTAATGAACATCTACATGACCGATGAATGAAATATTGAAAAATACCTGATTTTCACTGAAAAAATGCAAAATACAGAGGATAATATAATAATAAATGGTGATCAGTCACTTAAGAAAGGTTAAATAGAGAGAGAAATTTCATTTGGGAACTACCCATAAGTAGCACTAGGTCTTTATGGGTAAATGTGTGTGAAAGTGAAAATAAATAATTTTCTGTATGGTTTGTGTCGTCAATTGCTGAACTGAAGGTCTGTTTGGAAAGTCATAACTGTTACATTTTTGTCTGAACCGTGGATCAACAAACAGTGAACTTATTAAAGACAATCACATCACATCGGCTAAAATTTACTTAGGGGGTCAAATGAGTGGCCATTTTTGTCAAAAAAAAAGTTGTAAGAAATGCATAGAACTGTGTTGAAATAATGCTAATACATTTGTGCACAGACTACTGATATTATTTGACAGTGGAAGCTATATTTTCAGAAATATGGATTTTGAATAGCATGTGTATGTGAAAACTTTTGCTGGTGGACGGACGTGACATTACCCATGATGCTCTGGTCAGTACCAGTACTTTACTGGTAATAAACTTTGCTATTGCTAATTATCCTCTTATTCATAAATGTTAGTATTGTGGATCTAAAACAATAACAGCTGACACAAAAACACAAAATGTGGCAGTGGACGGATGTGACATGGTTGTTATGGATCCATCATACTGATGCTCGGCAGCCATGTCACCGTTTCCAGAAGGATCCCTGTGTAAAAACTAGGATCAGAATATTTATTGTATAGTTTATCATCATACTAAAGAGGAAATAACAATATAGAATTGTTATTTCTTTATAAAAATACTTATTATTAGAAAACTGTTGATTTAAAAAGTGACGTGTGACATTCTTAATGTATGTATTGGCGTAACATAAACAGGATGGATCAGCACCATACTCCATATTGTAACCTGTAAAAATAAAACATGTGATATGTAGTATAGAATCTTGTAAGAAAAATTGGAGAATCTATAGAATGTTTGTTTTTCAGGTAAATTCAGTTAAAATATAACTTGGCCATTTGTGACATGAAAATATAACATTAATTGTGAAGAAATTGGACATTTTTGAGCTGAAAACATAGTTCATATGACCATCAACATGTTGCAACAGAACTGAAATCCTGTAAATTTGCATAACTTGCATTTACCAACACAAAGTTCCTTTGGGGATTCACTTATATTGATTTCTTATGCACAAAGACATAAATAAGACCTCTGAGCAAATTTTAGTCGACATAATAACTTTATACCTTCATAAGACTCATAATCAAACTCAACCGTGTAGAAGAAACGCAGTGATTTCAGCATCAGACTCCATTCTTTTCATTCAGAGCTGTGTCCAGTGATGAAAACAACAACAGTGTTTCTAGTTTGTATCACTTTGTGACTTTGATCATAAAAGTTGTTTCTTAATGGTTCTCATTCCACCCTTGTCATTTTCTGATGCTTTGGTGGAAGGCCCCTGTGGTGTTAATTTCCTCACAGCTTGATCTCAATATGAAACTAACATACATGACTCCAGTGTTAGTGACCTGTTCAGGGGGATTTATTGGCGAGGGGCAGCTACCCACCCCCCAACTGTAGAGCTGCACTTGTAAAAACCAACCACCACTACATCCACAAGCTCTTCAAATCACTGAACCAAATAATGAATTGGCCATAAGTGATGTAAAAAGGGTTTTATATTTCTACCCCACTACATCCTGCAGGCTACTAGGGTTTGTGTTTTGTTTGTGTTTTTTTTTTTTTTTTTTTACAAAGCAGAACATTTACTTGTGGACTGTTTTCATTTTGCTCTGTCTTTTTCTTTTTCTGTTTTTTAAAGAGTTGCACAGTTTTTTGTTTGAGCACTGTTTTGATCCTGTTGTGCATTAAGAACACTCGGGTAGTGTGTTGATACGGGGCATGAGATAACAATAATTAGTTTAAAAGTATTTGTGTGGATCTTTTGTTGAATCCTATACCTGTATATAGATCCCAATGTACTATGCTCCCATTCCACCCTGCAAAGACCTATTTCCACCCTCTGCTCCCATGTCAAATTTACTAGATCAGCAACTTGTCCTTTTTCAAACCTAAAGGAAATGCTATGTTTATTTTGTTCTTTTCTTCTTTTGGCCCTTTTCGTAGCATTTACCATGTTGTTTTTTCTTTCTTTTTTTTTTTAATGCCAACAGGAATACTTAACATCTACATCATGTACTGATGTCATTTTTGGAGTGATATGCTCAGTTTTCAGTGTGATGATTGATTATTATGTAACTTTAGTTTGTCTTTTGTTGATTGCATAATAGCATTACTACACATTATATTAAGTAACTTACCTGTTAATCACTGTCCTCACATTTTATTGGGCTTTTTTGTTGCTTAATTTAAGGCTAACACATACATTAGAAGGTGCTTATGCATTTATTAACAGTTAACAATGGTTGTTGCAGTTTCGTCACATAAAGTGGGGATAACACCTTGTTCATGTTAATGCTTTATTAAATGTACTGTACTCATATGGTGCTTTCTCCTTGGGGTGTGGTTTGTAGTGATGAAAAGACTTAGCAAAACATGAATCTCAGACCCGGCAGTTTGTGGAAATCTTCATATAAAGCACAACATATTAACTTTTTGTTTTTTTGTTTTTCTTGTTTTTTTTTTTTTGTTTGTTTGTTTATAATGACCCAAAGGTAAACAAATTGTTTCCCGAGTTGATTTTTATTTCTGATTTTGTTTGACCTGCGGCTGCTGACTCCTATGTGTGGTGTATTTTCATGTTATTTGTTTTATACATGATTTTTAATTTGCATTTATTGTGTGCTTGGTTGTAATTGTAATAATAAAAAAAAAAATGAAAGTAATATTTACACCTGATGACTGATGAAATCATGAATGTCTGAATTGGTACAATCCTTCATAAGTGCAGTGATGAACAGAATGTACATGTAATGTGTGTTACAAATGCCAACATTACTAAAGAAACGGTAAAAACTGTTTCTCTCATTGGCTTTAGTTTAGCTAAGGTTATTCAGTGACAGACTTTTAAAACCCATCACACCTTAGATTTCATTAACAAAATTACACAGATAATGTTCGCATAGAGTGGGTGACACGGTGGTGCAGTGTTAGCACTGGTGCCTCACAGGCAAGAAGGTCCTGGGTTCGATTCCAACACCAAGTCGACGGGGGGTGGGACCTTTCTGTGTGGAGTTTGCATGTTCTCCCCCGTGTCTGCGTGGGTTCTCTCCTGGTACTCCGGCTTCCTCCCACCATCCACAGAATGCACTGATAGGTTAATTGGTTAATCTAAAGTGCCCATAGGTGTGAATGTGAAGAGTGATTGTTTGTCTCTATATGTTCAGCCCTGCGATGACTGGTGACTTGTCCAGGTGTTACCCCGCCTTCGCCCCTATGTAGCTGGGATAGGCTCCAAGCGACCCCCGTGACCTAGTGAGGATAAAGCGGGTTCAGAAAATGAATGAATGTTCGCATAGAGGGCATTATTTCATGAGTACCTTGTTTTCGAGGGATTTAGAGACATTTTGCCTTGATGAATCTTATCCAGAACAATTTATTTTTACATAATGAAAACCCTTGAATGGGCAAGTAAAATATGTTCATTTTGTTAAATGCACACTTATTGATGGTTATTTCTTTCACTTCTTATATTCTTACGTCCCGGCCTAGGGTTAACCAAGACGTACATAATGTGCTCTCTTTGTCCTCTTCCAATTACCAATCACGCATCAGAACTACAGTCCAATTATTTATTTTTAAACAACTCAAAGGGGTCGGGAGGGCTCAGCTAAAACAACAAACAAAAAGGAAAAAGCTTCACAGACAAACTAAAATTTCTTATCACCCAAAACTAAATTCAGGAAATAAATACAATAACTAGCTTAAACTCCATAAACCAAAAACAGGATAAAAATGTGAAGAGAAAAGAGCCACCCTCCCCTACCCGAAAATTAGGACTGTTTACTAAACAACTATGTACAACGATTACAATGTACAAACTATTACACACACAAAATGTACTAACATCACTGTTGGCGACCAAAACGAAACACACAGGATCTCTGTTTGGAGCTGGCAGAGAGAGAGAGAGAGAGAGAGAGAGAGAGAGAGAGAGAGAAGAGAGGAGAGAGAGAGAGAGAGAGAGAGAGAGAGATAGAGAGAGAGGAGAGAGAGAGAGAGAGAGAGAGAGAGAGAAGATAAAAGTGATAAGTGACAACATTAGTAATATTCTTAACAACAATATATATCATATATGGAGCAACAGACCTTTGCTCTTCCTCATCCTAATATTGTCCGTTGGCGACCAAAACGAACACACAGGGATTTCTGTTTGGGAGCTGGCAGAGAGAGAGAGAGAGAGAGAGGAGAGAGAGAGAGAGAGAGAGAGAGAGAGAGAGAGAGAGGGTTAGGGTTAGGGTTAGGGTTAGGGTTAGAGAGAGAGGAGAGAGAGAGAGAGAGAGAGAGAGAGTTAGGGTTAGGGTTAGGGTTGAGAGAGAGAGAGAGATAGAGAGAAGAGAGAGAGGGAGAAGAGGAGAGAGAGAGCTTCTGCATCCAGGCTGTTTTTAAATGCTGGTTCATCTGGCACCACCAATCAGCAGCAAAAGAAACATACAGCACCCCTATAGGACTGGGGGGGAAATACAACACGACATCAGAATACATACAAATTATGACCCTGGGTCATAACAATACAATAGTATTTGTCTGGTACATGTAGTACAAAAGCTTATTGTAATTCTGTTTTAATAGAGTGTTTTAATATGTATATTCAGATGTCTATATATAGAGCTTTATACAGGGTGTCCCATAAGTCTCCATACATAGGAGACATAATACATTCCATACATATATGGTTCTAACATGTATTTCTTTATATTTCTTCTTTATAGTTCTTCAGCATGTGGGGCACGCATTGAAATGTGTTCCCGACAAAATGGCAGTCATATAGAGCATATTATATAAATAAAATGGTTTAATGTCAAAACGTTTATTTTTCCTATGTATGGAGACTTATGGACACCCTGTATATATGTGTGTGTGTGTGTGTGTGTGTGTATGTGTGTATGTGTGTGGAGCAAGGTTATTATCGTTAACAAAACTAAAGAAATGACGAAACTATAATTGAAAAACATTTTCGTTAACTGAAATAAATAAAACTATTATTAAATGAAAAAAACAACAACTAACTAAACAGATAAAAATTACAGATAAAATTCGCTTCGTTTTCATCTTTGTCTATGTCGGATTAATACAAAAGTGATTTATTTCACTTGAGCAATTTTAGCTAGCGGCACCATACGACACTTGACGGTCTGTCACTTGTGGTTTCCAGTCGTTTTCTGGTCCCCACTCTACCTGGAAACATGGAGACTAAAGTTGGGAGAAAGCAGCAGAGTCCTGTCTGGGATTTATTGATACAACGGAGAAGAGAGAAAGATACG